>NC_135223.1:577500-727500 GCF_052324685.1 Brachyhypopomus gauderio | reverse complement strand
GCAAGCGGCGAGGGTCTGAGATAAAGTTTATAAGTTTAAACTTTGAACTGAGATTAAGTTTAAAGTCAGAGATGAAATTTATTTATCTCTGATCCATATCTATGAGTTACTAGTTCGCTCTGGCACAACCACTGACGATCGATCTCGATAGAATACTTAATTTGTGTCCATTTTACAGGCCGCCCGGTAACAACTTACGTTCGCTAACCCCGCCCCCCCCTCCCCAGTCAACAATTAATGTTCGCCCCCACCCCCCACCCCCCCAAAAGGTTCAAATCTCACTTCAAGCGATCTTGAAAAGTTGGCAACCCTGAATAAATAGGTAAATAGATAATTAAAATGGACTACTAAATAGAGGAAACCATACAACATTTACTCCCTATTGTAATGTACTCACAAAAAAGCAAAAACACACCGCAACTTCCATCGCAATTTTTTTTTTAAAACACCCGCAACATCAAACATTTTAGCCCGCAACAATCACAAAAAAGGCCCGCGAAATCCTGGGGGGACTGATTTACATGTTATTTACACGTCTAAATATCCAGTCACTGATGCATGGCTCTAACCCTAACCCTAACTCTAGGCTATGGGTCAAAGAGGAAATTCAACACACCCCTGGATTCGCCCCCTACTGACCGGTGATGGGAATAACACTGCCCAGTGGTCAGAGTGCTCCAGAGGGCTCCTTCCTCCTGAACTGCTGTAGTGTGAGGAGTCAGACAACGAAGATGACCAGACTGACCAAGGTGGCTGTTCGCATCACTTAACACACATTTGATGGCTCGCACACATTTAAACTAAAAAAAAAAAAAACACACAAAGTGTTTAAGATGTCAAACAGATGCTCAACTGTCACTGTGGACCAACAAAATGATAGAGGACCAAATCACAGCTTGATTGTTGAAGAATAAACCACGTGTTCTGCAAACAAAGGCAGACTGCAGACATCTCTGCCCAGCCGGGTCATTCTCATGGATGAGTCCTGTGTCGTCATCTTGTGTTTAACCTTCTCTGCTGATTAGATTTTTTACCATGTTCTAGTAGTCGGCAAGCGGCCATCAGCTTTAAATTTGTTTGGTTACCAGACGAACACACATGAAGTCCACAGAACCCTCCGAAAGACCTCCATTTTGACACATAACTACCAGCCAAGACTCCAGGCGATGTACACAAACACAAGAAGAACATCTTGACTCTGTCCCTCGTTGGGGATGTTCACAGCTGTACAGTCACTTCCCTGCGGAGACGGAGGCCTCGGATACTAAAGTACTGGCTGAATATCCCAGGGTTAGGGTCAGGGTTAGTGTTGGGGTTAGGTTAGTGTTAGGGTTAGGTATCGTTACTCTATTTTTCTCTCTGTTTTGATTCCACATCCTACTGTGCTTGCTTGTGTGTATATTAAATTACCATGAATATATTACATTTCCATGAACTTGCATTATAACAAAAGGTCAAAAAACTATTTGTGATGACTTAAGTAAAGTTTAAAAAGGCAAAGCTAAAAAGACTGAGAATGGCCAGCACCTCCATGGTGATGGAGACGTGTTTCTGTGCCTGAGACATAAAGATCAAGAAAGCCCTGGAAAAACTTCCAGTCACTAAGAGCCCTAACCGTAGAGCCCTAACCCTAGAACCCTAACCCTAGAAGCTGGAAGCTGATGGGAAATCTATGATCCCTTTGTCTGTGTGTGTATTACATGATTTAATTAAAAGACCAGAGTTGTCATGACCACTCAGAACCACTTTATGATCCCTTCAAAGAACAATATTAAAATTTCAGAGATTCCAATCAATCCTGTATCCAAGATTTTGCTAATTAAATTAAGTCTGAGATTTTTTACGTTAACAACATATTAACATGTTTTAAGACTCAATTGTTTCGTTTATGCAATAATATTTTACGTATGATATGAATCCATAAACCAATGCAGGGGATAGCTGGGAAATTAACTGTAATTTTCTATAACTAAACAAATTGTCTACACCAACAGCATTGCAGATATGTTTGGAAACAAGCAATTGGCAGGAAACTATAAAGTCTTTATTAGGAAACATAGAAAGAGACTAAATGAACAGTTTTGTTTACTCACAAAAATGAAGCATAGCCTTTAACTAATTCCCAATATAAATGTTAATAATGTGCATTAACACAGACATGTTTTATTTATTTTTGTAAATGCCGAACACATCATGCAACCCTTCACAGAGGGATCTGAGCAGCTATGGTGAGGGAGCCCAACACACACTGTAGTCGGGCTTCTCGACTGAGCTGTGGTTTTGGTGTTGGGGTGTGCTTGCTTTACACTTGCCGCACTATTCTCTCGTACACGTGGTCTTTTGCTTTCTCCGCACCCTAAGAGAGACGCAGCACGACTGAATTCCCTCCATTTGTAGATAATTTGTCTTACTGCGGATTGATGAACACCCTGACCTTTTTAGAAATGCTATTCCAAGCTTTATTCATTCCTACAATTCTTCTTCTGAGATCCTCTGATGTATCTTTTGATGGTGGCATGGTCCCCACAAACAGAAGAGCAGACTGTGCCCTTGGTGATCCAAGAAAACTTTTTCATTTGTCTGGGCACCACAAATCTCACGTCACTGATTGGAACATCCGACTCCAATTAGTTTTTGAATACGTTATTAGCCTCAAGGTTCACACACATTTCAGCTTGTGTAGTGAATGTTTAAACAACATGTTCAATATTGCCAAGAAGAGAGTGCAGTTGTTTTGACTGCAATTATTCTAAGTTTGTTCTAACCTGTATGGTATTTTTTTAGTAATTAGTTGAGAAATCAGTTTTCTTGCAACAGGCCCTACTGTGCTTGTCCCTAATTTTTTATGTTGGAATATGAATAAATTGTTTTTTTTTCCGTGTGTGTGGTCTTAAAAGGAAAATAAACCCACATCCTTCTCTACGTTTGTCCTTATGTCCCGTTGGTAGGTAGTTTGGTCCCGTCTCAGGGATGGAAAATGCTCAGGAGAAAATCTCTTTTGGCCCATTATTTTCGTATCCGCATG
Organism: Brachyhypopomus gauderio; assembly: GCF_052324685.1. Lineage (NCBI taxonomy): Eukaryota > Metazoa > Chordata > Actinopteri > Gymnotiformes > Hypopomidae > Brachyhypopomus > Brachyhypopomus gauderio. Next base: position 724,475 of record NC_135223.1, on the reverse strand, counting down.
CAGCAACAAAATGGAGTCCCAGTGTCCACTTGCATCAGCAAACAAGGTTTGCATTGACAGCCACGCTAGCCATCTGCTAACCTTTCTCTTTTAAACCATGCCGCACTCTTCCTCATTCTCACGTGCGCACACACACACACACACACACACATGCCATGCTAAAGACAAAATGTCCTGCTCTGTGCATTGCCCGGTCCTGCTGACTCTGTGTGAATAGGGCGTGGATCTAACAGGCAGGAAATAGCCCCCGGGCCCCTGGGTCACACCACTGCCCAATGATAAACGCATTTAAACATTGGGGAGAAGCAGGCAAACGGAGTATTCTTCTGCCCTGCTAAATGCTAACCACCTGGCTCCCTTCCCAACACACACACACACACACACACATGCAGGCCCAGCACAACTGCTCCTGTGTGATTCCCATTTAGAGGACTTGTCCTACAGTGTGACTGTCCTACAGTGTGACTGTCCTACAGTGTGACTGAGAGCTGGTCTGCGGCCGCTTCGCGAGCGTGTGGAAGCACGTGCCGCTGCGTGTGAAGTGTGACGTGTGATCTGGAGCCTGGCGGAGCGCGAGTGTCGCCACCCGGCGTGGGGGAGCCAATCACGCGCAGCCGCTCTAGGACATCGAAACTCGCGTTTAATTCCTTTTCGGTTTAATTCGGAGTGTGGCTGACTTATTTAAGACGGTTTCACTTCAGCACTTTCCACACTATCTTGGGTCCGGTAGCTTGAATGGGCGGATTACCAATGTTCATCAGAGAGGGGGAAAGATTGGGGGATTCACAGTGGGATGTAAAGTGCCCATTTCAGGATGGTAGAACAAGGCTCTTTGAGTGTCTGCTAAATGCATAAATATAAATCGCTACACTATAAATATGTAATGCTCCTGTAATGCAGTCAGTGCATTTAAAATGCACTCAGTTTAGACTCACTGAACTTCTCTAGAGAGTACCACCGGCTTCAGCATCTCCCAATGCACCTCTCTTTCTTTCTCTCTCTCTCCCTCTCTCTCTCTCTCTCTCTCCCTCTCTCTTCCTCCTTTCTATTACACACATACTCCCATACACATTTACTCTCCAGGGACTACAACACAAAATGTTTGGCATTTCACGCCACGCTTTCATGTGAATTAAGGCAATTGCAATGGAGCCTTTTCCCCTTCATACAGTTGGCACAGGAAGTGGAAACTTAGTTTTAACCTCGGATGCTGCTGTTGGAGGCCAGAGCCACCCTAACCCCCCCCCCCCCCCCCCCCCCCCCCCCCCCCCGGCCAATGAAATAGGGACGGAAGTACGATTGGAGAGTGTAGAGGCTATTTAACAATGGTCCATAAACGACAGGAAGGTGCCTGAAAACGTTTGACGAGGTCGCCGTTAAATGCTGAGTCACATGGCTTGTGAGATACACGCGAACACTTTACTTGGTTGAGTGGAAGCCTGTTTCTGTACTACAGGAAACACACTCTGAACCTGGACTTAGGATGTGGGATATTTGCTAGAGGTCCTTGAACCGGCCTCCACCAATACCACAAAAGGCTCCTTCGGCTGGCCAGCGCGGAGAGCTACTGTAGGTGGAAATAAGGGAGTGTGTGTACTAAAACACCTGAGGCAGACTGCAGAGGATGGAACATTCCGGAAGGGAGACCCACAAAGGTTTCACATAAATTAAAGCAAGTCCTACACTCTTTCCTCCTCTTATTATGGCTGGCAGACAAAATGAAAACTTTTAATCTCATCTGCTGCAGCATTTAGAGCCCAGCCACACGCCCCCCGGGCAGTAAAGTGGAGGATGGAATCAGAATTGGAGCGAACCAAAGGTGTCTAACCGTGATTCGCATTCACAGACTGCAGCACGTGTCCTCCAGGTAGACTTGGCTAAACCGTCTGACCAGCTGTGGGTTAACAGCTCCTGTTGCGGGAAAATGGGTAATGCGTGCGGGGGTGTAATAACAGGAGGGCAGAAGGGAAGGGCAGGGCAGGGCAGTTAGCCGAATGGGGCTGTTAGCATGGGTTCTCTGAAAAGGAGAGAAGAATAACGCTCTGAGAGGGCGTCAGAGGACACGTGGAAAATAGCAGGCTTGTGCCGTTTCGATTTTTATCTGAAAGTGGTCGTTTCTAATGCTCTACCAGCGTATCCATTTTTTATGCAGTGTTTCTCACTGTGATGTAGTTCCTTTTGGAACGATCTCCTAACAGGCTGGCCTGCAGGATGACTGTCAACGTCCTGAAACTAACATGATCTGATGAGAGAGAGAGAGAGAGAGAGAGAGAGAGAGAGAGAAGGGGGGTGAACTGGGCTGAGGGCTAACACTGAAGTTGAAAATGACTTTGATACAGGTCATGTGCTCATCACATGGAATATTCTGGAATATTCAGCAGCAGATTTGGGGGGGCGAGGATGAAGCAGGAATCCAGAGATTGATGAAAGCGGCGTGATCACTATTGAGCAGTCTCGCCCTCTCCCCTCCCCTCCCTCCCCCCCTCCTCTCCTCCCCTCTCGCTCTCTCCACCCTGTGATGGAGGGGTGCTAGTGTGTAGAGTGAAAGGGCGCTGGAGTGATGCCAGTCCTTTGGGGAACGACCCCCCCCTCCATCACTCCCTTCTCCCCCCATACCTTCCTGTGCCTACCCTGTTGCCAAGGTTTCTGGTTTTTTAAACCTTTTCTTCTGCTGTGCACCTCCTCCCCCTGCTGGAGGTCTCTGTGGAGGAGAAGCTGAGTGTGACTGGGCACACCTGCCTGCCTCCAGCCTCAGAACCAAAACCATCCCTCTCTCTCTCCCTCTCTTCCCCCCTCTCCCTCCCTCTCTCTCTCTCTCTCTCTCTCTCTCTCTTCCCCTCTCTCTTCCTCTCTTTCAAACTCTCCCTTTTTCACTCTCTTCCCCCTCTCTTGCTCTCTTTTCCCTATTTCACTCTCCCTCTCTCTCTCTCTGTCTCCCCCCTCTCTCTCTCTCTATCTCCCCTCCACCTCTTCCTTGCTGTCCTTCACTGTGTCTCATTAAAGTGCTTCACCTCTTCCTGGGGACCCACAAGGCTCCCCAACCATGGTCCTCCACCCATCTTTAGTGCTCCTCCATGCTACAGAACCCCCCCCCCCCCACACACACACACACACACACACACACAACACTGCCAAACGTCCCTCTCCTTTACTCCGCACACCCACCCACTCACCTGAAGCACTTTACCAAGCTTCACACAATGTTTGTGTTTTCACATGGACAAGTGCGTCAATGTTGACCAATTATCAGCCCCATTTAGCAATTACGCCCAGAGCGTAGGGCCGGGAGCAGCCTCGTACACCCCCCCCCCCCCCCAACTCACCCCCCCACGTGCTGTTCGCTCTGTTCTGTATTCTAGCGCACTGTTCTCGTGAAATTGTTCGCGCTTTAATTATTCTCTTTCATAAAGGGATCAAAGGTGCCGCTGCCTCTGTTGGCCCGTTTTCATTCACACACACACACACACACACGCTCGCACGCCCCCTCACTTTCTCCCACACACACACACACACGCAGCCTCACTATCACACACACACACGCAGCCTCACTTTCACGCACACACCGTCACTTTCACACACACACGCACATGCAGCCTCAATTTCATACACACACACGCAGCCTCACTTTCTCTTTCTCTCTCTCTCTCTCTCTCTCACTCACACACACACTCACACACACGCAGCCTCACTTTCACACACACTTTTTTTATTTACTATGAATGTCATCCATTATTCAGGTCATGTAGCGTATGCTGTAGCAGTTCCGTTTGGGCTTCCCCACTGTGACCGGACCTCGTGTGTAGGGACGCATGTTACACAGGCCCACTAGAAATGACCCGAACGCAGAGTTCACTGACCGCCTCGATGGGGCCGACAGCCTCGATGGGGCCGCCCGCCTCGATGCCCCCCCCCACACGCTTACACACGCACGCACACACACATACACACACAAACGTACATACACACACACACACACACTAACATACACACATGTACATACACACACACATCACACGCACACGTACATACATACATACACCCACACACGCACACACTCATTCCACCGTTGAAATTCAAACCTTATGACCACTTTTCCTGCACTTCAGTTCATTTGAGCATCTTCGCTTTTTTCGCGTGAAAATGCTTTCGCAGACAGAGGCGCGCGAGCAGGCGATCGCTGGCTCTACTCGGTGCCGGCGGTTATTACCGCGCTGAATGTGATGACAGCGATCAGCCCAGCAGGCGCACGTCTGCCCCTGAGGGCGGCTAACGTCCGCCTGCTGACTGGCGTTTTGTCACCGGCCGCTGTTGGTAAAAACGCACGGGCACGCATTTCTCCCCGAACGTGCTCCTCCTGCTCAGACACGTCGCTCTCATTCCTCTAGGTGCAGTGCGCCATCGTGGAGAACCCGAGGATTATCCGCTCCTGAAACAGAAACGCCCCCCCCTCCCCCAAATACGCCTTTGCCTTCTCTCTCTGGTATACTACAATTTCCTCATAGACTTGGATGGGTCTGTAGGTTTTACAGAAACTGTCCAGTCAAAAATTGGAACGCGTTCTGTGCGATCAGACCGTAAGTGACGGGTGTGAACGGGGCGCCGTGCGTCTCGAGACACACTGAAAATGGCGGGTAATCGTTTACGCGCTCGGGGCGCCATTTTGTGAGGGCCTCACTTACGAGCACGTTAATGGTGGGCATGAACACGGCTGAGACGGCCACCGTCTCCATCAGCCAAGCTCCCCAGTGCCAGGCCACCCCGACATACTCGCGAACCTCCTGCACGGCGACGGGTTGTACGGAGAAGGAGAGGCAACACATTAGTGATGGATGGAGCTTGCGAGCCGAGGCCCGGCCCGTGTCACCCCTCGCCCCCACCACTTAGCCCGTTTTGCGCTGGGGGTGGGGCGGATTGTTGGACACCTAGCAGATGTTCTTAGACACACTCTCCACCCGTAGTGCTTATAAGAGATTTCTCACAATGTCTTGTGAATCAGCGACCACAGGACTGCACAAGCAACCACAAAATGCAGATAATCCAAAGTATTTTCTCCATTATTAAATACATACAAATGAAATGTATACAAATTACGATAATGGTTTAATGTTTTATTAAACTTATTATGGACATTTTCTTTAACAAACATAAAACATAGTATTAGGTCATTCCCAAAACCTCTTTATTGCAGATTTATGCATGACAGACCCGCAATTTGATATATTTTACGTTAGATTTTAGGTCAAATAAGTGAAATTGAAGTTTTGAACGACAGACTGGTTGAGTCCGACTGTTGATATCGTAGCGGGTGGGTCGTCCCGTCAGAACCACTACGGGACAAAATGACCCTCGAAAACAAAGGGAACAAATGACATTGGGCCTAAAATGGCCTGAGAAAGAGAGGGAGGAGGAGGGTGGCGTTCGGCTCACTGGTCCTCTGAATTATTTCACACCAGCCTCTAAAACGTCTTTTATGAGACGTCCTTCCTGTGATAAATTTCTGTGTGTACACATATATGTTTGTTTCCGTTGTACAACGGTGTTATGAAAGTCGATTTTTTTAATCACGCGCCAGTCTACTGACACCGGAGATATTTAAGGTGCGCGAGCGCGTTAATTGAGACACGTTGTGACGCGCAGGCGCGATTGATCAGCAGGGCTCGCGCTGCTCGCCTTTGACAGATCCCCGCTCGATCGTGCCTGTCGCGCTGACTGAGCACCGACACTCCGTTACACACATTGATCGGCCCATCGCTTGGTGACACGCGCCCCTGCTCGTGAGGTGGTGGAAGGCGCGTGCTGCTCGCCTTCCCCGCTCCCGTTGCTCCCGGTTCGAGGCCTCTTGGGTCTCCTTTCTGCCAGGACAGTTATGCCTGTTTCATGTCGCAGAAATTACTGTGCGTGGACAATAATAGCTCTACCTCAAAGCTTAGCTTCACTGCTTCCGTGCAGGTTTGCCTAGTTATATTATTATCGCATAATTACACGTGGACCATCCACTCACATGTGTTTAAGCCCGTGTAATCATAGCTGGCTGCAGTACTGAACGCAAAGAAGCTTCACTATAATTACTTATACACAGAGCTATTACTGGCCACGATATCCTCGGTTAGATAAGTAGGTTTCCGACCAAATTCACGCTCTGAAGAAGAAAGCCCGGTATCATTGTAAACTGAATACATTCGGATATGTGATCTTATCCAGTGAACTTATTATTTTTTTAGATTGTTGCTTTTGTTTTATTATGTATTTAATTAATGACCGAAGGCAGCGATGTTTCCTTGAATTAACCGTCGGCTAGAAATGCAGAGTCACTGTAGGTTAATATGGTGCGGATGTCTGTAAAAACAACATTTAGGCCGCCCTTTGCCGTGATGCATATAAAATAGTAGCAAATACAATTTTGCAGCCCGTAGAAACAATCATTGTACTTTTCATCATGCCATAAACTGTGCGTGTATTAACTTTAGCATTACGCTTTAGTTTAGTCGCGTTAGGATGACTGCCTCAGAAAACATTCTGGCTCTGGACTCCGCTGATTTTGCCATAAATATTTTTGACAAATGGGCCATGTGGCACGCGGTTGTGCTGGGTGCTTAGTTTCCTGTTCCTCCTGTAACTTTACACCTTTGTTCTCAGTCCTCAGACCGTCTCCACCTGCACGTGGACTCCTCCATCTGTCTCCACATCTCCCTCGCTCCCTCTCTCCCTCCTTCTCTCCCTCGCTCCCCCTCTCTCACTCTCTCTCTCCCTTCCTCTCTCTCTCTCGCTCTCTCTGCTCTTTCATTAGCCGCCTTCTGTCTTCTCTGTGTCCACCCACTTAACTTGGGATGATGACCCCCCCCCCCCTCTTCACCTTTCCCTCTTCCTTTCTTACTCTCCTACTACTTGCTCTCCATAGAGCTTTCATTGCTCCCCTCTCTCTCTCTCTCTCTCTCTCTCTCTCTCTCTCTCTCTCTCTCTCTCTCTCACATACACACACTCCGCTCCTTTTCTTAGAGTTGTGACTGCAGACCTGGCCAGGCTGTCTTGCTCTCACATCCTGTCTTTTCTTCTCTCTCCTTTGTGGCCTCCTTGCATCCCTCTCTCTCCCCCTCTCTCTTTAGCACACACACACACACACACACACACACACACACATGCACACACTCATGTACTGCACACACACTTGTGGTGCAAAAAAGACCAATTAAAATCCATCTTGTCTTCTTGCTGTCTCCCACCAAATTCTCTCCAGGGTAACTAATTAAAATAGAACCTCCCTCCCCTCCTCTATCTCTTTACCATCCCTCTTTCCCTCCCCCCCTCTCTCTCTATCTCTCTCTCTGCCACTCCTCTCCTCTGTCCTGCCTTCCCTCTCTTCTAATCCCTTGTCTCTCCATCTTCCTGTCCTCTTGCTCTCTGGACTTTGGACCTTTACTGGACGTTGCTCTGCATGAGATGCAACTTTCTTTAGCTCTGTTGTGGCCAGTGGTTTGAAAGATTGTTGACCTCTGTCTGTCTGTTTAACTGTCTGTGTCTCTGCGAGTCTTTGTCTGTCTGTCTGCGTGCATCCTGTCTCCCACGGAGTTTCTAATTGATAGTAAACTTGTAAACAGCTACTAAATGGGAAGAGTATGCCAACAACAGCCAGCGTTCCTGAACCCAGTCCACTGGAGGGTATTGTATGCTAATGCTTTGCCTATTAGTGGGACTTTACTTTTAGTTGTGGTGTGGCGGAGTGTGTTTAGGGAGGTGGGGGTGGCTTGTGTGTCAATCACATTCACTAATTAGCATATAGCTGCTATGAACTTGCACTTAAGTACTGTACAATTCTCCTGGCCTCAAACTCTCGTTTTGCGATCAGAGGTCATTTTGCTCAGCTGTTCATTCTCTTAGTTTAATTGGCCTCAAAACTGTTTCCCAACGCTGAGTTTGTGCAGATGTCGACCCGCTGCTAGCCCCTGCCTCGTGGGGGGTGAGGGTGTAGATTCACAGAGTCGATTGATTGATCATTGCTGATATTTCAAACATGCAAACTTTGAGCTCAGTGATTCAGAACAAATGTGTCTTCTGTGAAATTTACCGAATTTCAAGATATCTGCTCAGCTGGCTTGGAAAAACGGCATGTGTGACGTCTCTGGCTGCGGACCCGCGTTCTGATAGGAACACACCACGTTTCTAACTCCTCTCTCCTCCACGGTCATTCACTCTGTCCCTCTCTCTGTCTATCTCTCCCAGACTAACGAGCGACAACTACTCGGTCCAGGTGGAGCTGAACGACTACTTGGACATCCTGTGTCCTCACTACCCACCCGATTCTCCGCTGCCACGTCCTCTGGAGACACTGGCCCTGTACCTCGTGGCTGAGGCGGAGTTCCGTGGTTGCCAGGAGACGAAGGGCGCCATAAAGCGGTGGGAATGCAAAGACCCACAAGCGCCGTACGGCCCCGTCAGGTTCTCGGAGAAGATCCAGCGTTTCACTCCCTTCTCGCTGGGCACGGAGTTCCTGCCTGGACACCACTACTACTACAGCTGTGAGTGAGCGTGTGTGTGTGTGTGTGTGTGTGTGTGTGTGTGTGTGGGGGGGGGGGGGGGGGGGGGGTGTCTCTGCAGGGTCATTGTGAGGACTCATCCTTGTGGTTATGGTTAGGGTTATGGTTAGGCTAATGGCCTGGATTATAGCTATGATCCAGGGGATTATAGGGGGTTGTATTAGTGTCCGGTTTAGGTTTAGCGTGCTACGGGTTGGATCTTCAGGAGTGCTGTAGCTCACATATGTGATTATTGTTGAAATGTTTTAAAGTCACAGGGTTATCCAGTGAAAAGTTAAATGTTCTCTCTTTCCCTTTCGTGTTGTCTATATACACCACTGAGATGGTGCAGATCATAAAACCGGCAGGGTTGTTCTGTGAGCACCTTAATCCCTCCATGTTCCAAAAACGGTCTGTGGTTTTGTCTCTCATGATAATGGTGAAAATGTTGAGGAAGCAAATAACCAAACCAACAAAAACGGGGAGAAAAGAGGAAGCTGAGAGGATCCCAGTCACACGAATGGGGTACAGGTCATCTCAGGACAGGGGGAGGGGACGGGGACAGGGGACAGGAGGAGGGGTGTCTTTTACATAAATTACTGTTCTGTTGAGTGGGACAATAGAGAGTATTATTCAAGTATGAGACCCAGTTCACACAGCAGACAGCCTATTGTGTCCGTTGCTCTACAAACGTTAGACACACACACACACACCTGTGATTTTCATGTGGACGTGTTTTCCCATTTAAACTACGGGGATCATTCAGAGATCATGTGATGATGTGTTCGTCTAACGGTTAAACTCAGAGTCCCGTGAACAGAAATGTAAAAATTTAAAAAATGTATTCAGCCTAAATTTGCTCTTCTGTGTAGTGTGTAAGGTCTGAGTTTAAAATGTGTCTATATAGTGAGAATGTGTGTGTACCAAAGCAGGCTTACAGTTACTTTACGTATTAATGCAGAATACTTCTGTTAGCCACCATCCTTAACAGTGACCTCTCCTCCTTGGGACAGTTGTAATTTTCTTGGCTTTCTGTTCTTAAAAATACTCTACATGCATTCTCAAATTCTCAAAATGCAGTTACTGTAGTGCCACACACACAAATATAAATATAAACACACACACGCCATACACAGACATTCTCATTTTTGTCAGTGTGAATTCATGAATTCAGCTCACAGCCTGACCAGATGTGTGTGGTTGTTAAGAGTTGAATTAAAAGGTCTCCACTGTAGAGCGAAGGGACACTTCCGCAGTGTTCGTTACCGAAATGGCCGTTATGGATTTACAGTTATGAGCAGACCGATTAAACTCCATGCCAGGCTCGTGGAGGGCGTGTCGCCGGCAGCTCTGGTGCCACTGAACATTTACCTCCATGCCCTTCTGCTGCTGAGGAAGCTAATGTTCAACCTTTTAAACTCCAGCCTTATTATTCATTATGAATGCCAGGGTATCCATAACTAGTTGGAACTATTCAGCAATAACATTGAAACTACTATGAAAGGTATGTAGATGGAGGATTGTCTGTGTTCATGCCATGATCTTGGAGTGTGCTGGATGAATGTAGCATATAAATCTGTAATCTGTCCTGTAATGTGTAATCTGCCTTTTCAGTGCCCTTCAGAACTGCAGGCAAACAAACAAACAAATGTTTCACCAGAATACACGAGGCACGCTCTCAATCACCATCCTTCTGGAAGCTTCTACAGGATACCACATATTTAGGATTTTGGGGCCTTTGATTACAAGATTTCAAGATTACAAGATTACAAGATTTTTTGGAAGACATCAATCTCTGAATAATCTCACAAATCCTCCACTTCACAGCAGGCAACAGGCCCTGCACACTCATCTCATATTGTCAAAAGCGCATTTGCTGTCTGTTGCCCCAGAGCGCTGTTTTGCCTCGTGGGACCGCAGGGCCCCTTTACAAACTTCCACTGATGTTTCACAAACGCTCTACTGGTCAGCCTCACGTCCCAGTGGCTAGTTGGCAATGGAGGTAGAATCTGACTGCAATTTGTGGGACTCTGTGACCCCAGAGAGAAAATGACTCCTTTAGTTCAGGAAGTTTCAGAGAAATCCTTAGGGACGCTTGACCTTCTGAACAGTTATGCCCACTGTGCACGGAGATGGACCACAGCAGTCTTCATGGCCAGACTCCTCACAGCTCTAGGTGTTTGAAACTTCTTAATTATTGCCCTGCTAGCAGAGACGGGTATTTTCAGGCGTGAAGCTATTTTTATACACGTGGTCTAATTTGTGAAGGCCAGTCTCCTTATATCTTGTTTCATCTGTGGTTTATTCCCCATGTTGCTGGATGACTAAGAGTGTTTGGACTTCAGGTCACCTCACGGTTTAGAACAAAACAGAATGAAGCTTCTTAACGGCTTCAAAATTATTCAAGTGTACATAAAATGTCAAATATGAATAGGAATGTTGGTTAGTAACATTATGTTCATAAGAAGGAGTGCAAGTAATTGTAATGTGTGTTTCAAATGAAACTAGTTAAATAACTTTATCTCATTTAAATAACTTTATCTCATTAAATATTCATTTATTTTCAGTGCAAGACATGTTTCATTATTCTAACCAAGAGTGCCAATAATTATGGAGTGCACATAAAATGTCTAATGTCTTCTATATACAAAGTATACATACAGATTCTTTTTCAAATATCTGGTTTTATAATTACATAAAATGTACACTACTGTCTGTGCTGGTGCACGAAACGGATGGAATTTGATGCAACATTAGTTCATGTCGCTGGAAAATATTCCAGCTAATATCGTTAGCTCATAGGCTCATTTCTGCTTTCTCCACTCTTTTACGCAACACTCATTAAGCTGCAGGGGAGGGAGTCTGAGTGGCAGCACGTGCTAGCAGCGCGTGCGCTAGCTGTGTTAGCAGAGCATGTGCGCTAGCCGTGTTAGCAGTCCCACATGCTGATGCAACATTTTGTGTTGGGATGGTGAACGTTTTGGCAGCGCGTATGACGATGCTAATCAGCTCTCCTAGTTTGGCTCGGCACTCGGTGCAGCCGTTTAATTGGTGAAAGTTCATTTTGCTGTGCAGTGTAATCTGTCCTATGTCTGCTTCAATACCTATTGATTTTTTCCATGTGGCTGTGATGTGAGCTCTCATTTATACTGGATTTCATTTGTGTTTCTAGAATGACTGCTAATATACAAGTGTGACGGAGATGGCAGAGATGCTCTTGTTCAAAAACGACTAAAGGAATATATGTGAACATCACATAAATTTAATGACACCTACTAGACATTTAAGACATGGACGTAATTTTGTAATAAAAAGTGGGGGGGACATGGATTCGTTGCTATTTAAATATTTGGTTTTAACTGTAAAAACTGGGGGGGACCAAAACCGGCTTTTGAAAAAGTGTGGGGGACATGCCCCCCCCCCCACCCCCACCCCCACCCCCACCCCCACCCCCCCCAAATTACGTCCGTGATTTAAGAAAATGTATTCAGTATGATTTATGTACATATATCCTGGTTCCTACTTAAAACGATTAGCCATTTCTGTGGAATTAAATAAAAATATTGGAAATTGTTGCTGTTTGTTTTATAAAGATTTGTGTTTATATTTGTAATTCATGTATTTATGTAACATATATATGCATCAGTAATATAACACTGTATTAAAAAATATACCTTATAATATAATGTGATTTTTTTAACACCTATATCAACCTCTGTGAGTTTACTACATGCACAAAACTTGTTTAATTTATTAGAAACAAGTTTTATTATCATAATGGATTAGCTTTTTTTCTTCTCTGAGTTTTATTTTATTTTAATTTTTGTGAATTTATTTTTGGCAGCTGAGATGTGTGTTTATTTCTGAGGGAAGGAAACCTGGTGACCTTTTTATCTTCTTCCTTTGCAAAGTGTATATCAACTGTGTCACATATTTGTCCCTCTCTCTCTCCCTCTCTCTCTCTTCCTATCTCTCTCCTTCTAGCTCTGTCCACAGATGATGGACCCCCCCTTCCGTGTATGAAGCTGAAAGTCACAGTGTGTTGTGAGTCCAGTAAGTCCACTCCTCTTTTATCCCTCCATTCCCCTCCCCTCACTTCACCCACTCTCCCTCCATCGCTCTTTCTCTATCTTTCTCTCTCTCTCTTTCTCTTCAATCCTGTCCCAGAGTTGGTGTATCATCCAGCTTTCTGTCCCTAAACGTTTCACCTTCTCACTTTATTTCTTCAGTCTCTGTATTTCTGCTGAATTACAGTTGGACCAGTTAAAATCATAACAAATCTATTCATCATATCTCATATCATATATTATCTTATATCATAAGTTTTGTTCTCTTTCCAGAACTAGCTGTGAACAAATTAGAAACATTAAACTAAATATCAGAAATATTTCTTTATTTAATACATTTTATAATTTAATTACATTTTTAGATAGATTTTTAAAATAATACTGTTTATATTGATTAATAAGTAGATTAATAAATGTGTCATGAAAGGTATATGTACCATTGTAGTTCCAAGTTCAGTTCAATTCCAGCTCAGTCATACAAAAGTAAAAAATATAAAAGTAATTTTAGAAGATGACAGAGTCTTTGTAGCTAAAACAATCAGTTTTTTGGCAATTTGTCTTAGATTTTTGCATTTGCAACTGCGTGAGTTCAGGGTTGCGTGTGTTTCTCTCACATCCTCATGATCTCTCTCTCTCTCTCTCTCTCTCTCTCTCTCTCTCTCTCTCTCTCTCTCTCCCTTTCTCTTTGTACATCTCCATGTGTGTTTGTGTGTGGGTAGGATGTGTGGGTGTGTGTGTGTGTGTGTGTGTGGGTGTGTGTGTGTGTGGTTAGTGTCTCCTGGCTCTCGGCCCCCTGCAGTAATGTTATTCTTCCGCCTGGCTGGTTTGACAGAGCGGGTCCAGTTAGAGTGGGGATGGCAGCCCACTCCATGACCCGTCTGCACCGATTCCACCTCTCGCTTCTCACACACACACACACACATACACACATGTGCACACGCATGCACACACACGTATGGTGGGCTGTCCAGTCTAATTCATTCTGTCACGTTCCACTAGAGAGTCTATCTGGCCTCTCGTCTCAGTCGTTTCCGCTTTTAACGCCGGCATCAGTTAATGGTTCATCCTCCAATAATTCTGTGAAATGTAGATGCATTTGAGAAGGTGAGATGTGCATCCAAACTCAAAGGTCTCGAGTCAGAATTAATCACATAACCACAGCCGCCATCACCCTGCTCCCCTCACATGTGTTGCTATGTGTTTACTTCATGTGGGCCCCCTATCTCTCTCTCTCTCCCTCTCTCTCTCTCTCTCACACACACACACACACATACACACACACACACACACACACAGTTTTTCTGTTCTCTAACCGAAACTAATCCGGACTAAACTGTAGCATCCCCTCCTTTCTCACTCTCTTTCTTTCTCTCTTTCTTTTTCTCTCTCTCTCCCGCGTTCCTGGAGTGGGACTAAGCTCACTCCTCTCTCTGTCTCCATTTCTCTCCCCTCCCCCTGCGCCATTTTTATGATCATCCGTTACCAGAGCAAAACTAATCTGCCTGCGTGCGCTGCCCTCTCCCTCTGTCCCTCTCTGTCCGCCCCCTCTCCCCTCTACACCCCTTCCTCCCTCGCTCATCCCACCTGTGGGACCCCGCCCCTCCCACCAGAAGTTCACGCCCACTAAGCTCTCGCCACCAATCATTCTTCTAAGCCCCTCCCCTGTGCCTAGGCCCACTCAACCCCACATCCCCCACCCCCTTCCCGCCCCTGTCGGTCGTTTTGGTCGATAGGATGTGAGAGGCCGGCCTACACGGGCGCCGTCCCGCACAGCTTGCTTCCCCCTGGCAACGTGCAGCGTTGAACTCTGGTTCCTTCCTGTGGCAGGTCTTTTATCTGACAGTCCCACGATCCGCCCGAGGATCCGCCCGGTGTTCACGCGCCGAGAGGGATAGTGAGGTGTAATTAAAGGGAGGGTTTAAAAAATGGCCCAATCTCTCTGTCTGGGTAGGTCGTTGAAGCCCTAATGACTCGGCTTGTGGGAAGCTGAAGGACAGAGCGGAGACGGGCGACACCAGGAGGAACAGCCTCTCCAGACCGGACACCCTCACTGCAGCCGGAGTGTTACTGCAGTCCATGACACAGATCTCTCAATCACTCCCCTGCTCCCGCTCCCCCTCCCTTTCTCCATCTCTCTCTCTCTCCCTCTCTCTCCCCCCCTCTCTCTTTCCCCTGTTGTGGTGTTTGGACGTGAAAAACACAGCCTTCATCCGAGTAGAATCGTGGGCTCATTAAGACACAGGAAGGCCGAGCGTGCGTCACACTGAAAAGCGCCCCCGCCCCGCGCACCTCTCCAACGTCAGTTAGAACAGCAGTGGGCTCTACCAGGACAGTGCAGCCCCGCCCAGCCTGTCCGCCCCAAAGTAGAGCCCCTGCGGAATTTCACCCAGAACACGGTTCCGCCGCCAGCACTCTCCGGCAGGTTAGCCCACGAGAACGGCAGCACTCCCACAAGCTCGTGTGGAGTGCAGAGATGTCACACGAAAAGAAATAAATAAATAGGACAGCAAATGAATAAATAAGACTGCCACCCAAGAACTCCCACGCAGCGCATCGTGCCACTCTAAAATGCTTCCCCCCTCCATCTCCGCACACTTGTCAAAACATTAATTCTGCTGTTGTTTTTCTTGTTTCTCCTCCCTTCTCTCTTGTTCGTGGTCTCCCACCCTCCCCACCTCCCTCCACCTCCCCCTCTCCTGCTGTGAGCGACCATTACAGTCACTTCTTTCTCTCTAATTGATCCCTCACTTTTCCTCCCGTTCTCGTTCGTGCTCGTCCTGCTGTGTGCGCACCATTTCCTGTTCCTATTTCTCTCCATCCTCTCTCTCTCTCTGGATACGCACCTCTTATGCTAGTTTTTCAGCTTTCTTCTCTCTCGCTCTTTCTCACCCTCAGCCTTTTTCCAAACGTGAGGATAAGATCTCTGTGGTTAAGACTTACACACACGTCTGTGGTTTTTGTCTTGTTTGTTTTTTGTGCTTTATCTACTGCGGCAGAGCAAACACATTCATTTATCTACCAAATCGTGGCCGTTAATCGAAGTGTGATCATTTTTTCCCCCCTCCCCGCCGATCCACATCCAACGCGGCAGTTTGAAATGGAGTGGACGCGTGCGTTTGTCCGCTCACTCTTCGGTTCTCTCGTCTTCGCTGTCCTGGTGTGTGCAGGCTGTGGCTGCACCCCTGCGGGTCGGTGGGGAGTGCAGCCATTTTAGGGAGGAACGTGTAAACGAGGCCATTTTGGCATCACCGAATCAACCAAGTTTCAGCACAAAACTTGGTGCACACGATATCTTATTCAGTATTTTATTTTATTTTTTTACAGATCCAAAACAAATAAGAATATTCCAAAAACAGAATAATTTTGTCTCTAAATTAAAGAATAAATAGAACTGGCTGTAGAGAAGTTGAAGTAATTCTAAAGTTACTACAGGCAAAAAATACTAAATTGAAAATGTACATTCTCTTTTATTTTTATTATTCCTACCGAGGCTCAGTTAGATATTTTAGTATAATAAACAGGAAGTGAAATACATTGTGTACTTCTGAACTTCTTGGTTTTGTTCTTGTTAGTTTTATGCCAGTGTGGCATTTTTTTGTCATTTTTATTAGTGTATTTTATTCATGTGTGATTCAGAAATTACCTGATAAATTTCAAGACCTTTCAATCCTCTAATTTACTATTTCATTTAAACATGAAACAGTATCAACTACTTAATGGGCTTTGCACTTCTGTGATTTCAATTAATTGTTCATATAATTACAAATAAAGGTATGTACGAGAATCTTTTGTACAAACAACCATACTCATGTAAGTTCATGTAGACTTTATAGAGCATCGTGGAATCTGGTGTCTGATCACCACTCACCTTCACACTAGAGTCGTTATTGTAAACACCCTACTGGAATATTTTCAGTTGTTCAATACAAATTATTTTAATGATTCTTGAAGGTTTTCTCTAAATAGAAAATAGAGAAAAATAAGTCTCTGCATCTCTCTTTCTCTCCGTCTCTGTCTCCCTCTGTCTCTCTCTCTCCATCTTTCTCTCTCTCGATGTCTTGCTCGTTCTTTTAAATCTCGGCATCTTCCGAGACTTGTAGTCCAGATCAATAGCAGACACATTCGGCTGAAACTCCAGTTATCGATACGCTCTCCAAATGTGCATGATTCTTGGACTCTGCCTTTCTGAATAGTGATCAGTCGTCATTTGGGAAACATCTAGATGTTGTGTGTGTTTGTTCTTCTTCTTGTGTTTGTTATTTTATTTAAGACTTTAAGAAGGCTTTCATCTTAAAAGCTCTTTATATACAGCCCAAACTCCCTCTCTCCCCCCTCTCTCTCTCCCTCCCCCCCCTCTCTCTCTCCCTCCCTCTCCATCCATCCTTCCCTTTCTTTCCTCGCTGCCCCCTGTAGTTGAGGGCGTGACACTCGGACTCAAGTGACCTCTTTGCTTCATGTCCTTCCTCTCCTCATCTGACCCTCTCCACACCTCCACCACCCCTCTCCTTCCTCCTCACCTCCACCAGCCCCTCTCCACCCTCCACACCACCACCACAACCCCCTCTCCTCCCTACTCACCTCCTCTGTCCTCTCCTCTGTTTCGCTCCGTCGCTCTGTCCTCATTGTCTCTGTAGCCATTCCTTCCCTTACCTAGTCCTCTCTATCTCCCTCCATCTCTCTCTCCCTCGCTCTCTCCATCCCTCTCTCTCTCTCTTTCCTTCATTCTCTCCTAGTCCTCTTCTTGGTGCTACAGAACGCTTCATCTTCTCCGTTCACTTTCTTGCTCTCTCTTTTCCTGGACGCGACCTTTAAAGGAATTTGCATGGGGGCTGAATTGTGTATTTTGGGGTTACACAGCCGCTGCACATTTGTCATGCTCTTTCTGCCTGAGTAATGGTCAATCCTTCTCCATGTAACCCCACACAACCCCACCCCCAGTGTATGAGCTTTTGAGTTTTACACCAAAAACAGTGAAATAACTCTCTCTTTCTCTCTCTCTCTCTCTCTCTTAAATGACTATCTTTCAGCAACAGCTGCAACAAAGCAGAGAAAAGGTAAGATGTGCCCATGTGATGTACAATTTAAATAAACACATTTAGACCCAATTGGTGAATTCTAGCCTAAACCTAAATTCTGATTGGTTTAAGTTGTAACATAAAGATTCGATGAACAGATCCTTTCGCAGGAACCCCAGCAACCCGAGGTCCCGCCAGTTCCTGCACCAGCAGTGCCTTCCTCGTTGTGATCTCTACGTCTCTCTTCCTCTTCCTCACACACTAACACCGTCCCAGCTCATAACCAAGACGGTTTCCTTCTTGCACCTTCTTGCATCCGGCACCTCGTTGTCTCTGTACACACACATGTAAATACACAGACATACATTCATGCACACACAGATGCATACACACTCTGACACACACTTCTTCACACACACCTCGTCACACACTCACTCTCTCCTCTCGTTCTGTCATTTTTGGAGTGGCACTAATCTCTCTCCCTCCTTCTCCAGCCTGTGTCCCCGTCTCCCCTCCCCCCACGTCTCTGCTTGTGATGGAAGTTCATTCTGTAACAGACCGACACTAATCTACCTTCAAAGAGCTGTTCTTACTGTTTTCTTTCTCTTAATCCTCCAAACCTTAAAAAAAACCAGACATTCTTCCACCCACTTCCTCCCTCTCTCCCTCTCTCCCTCCCTCCCTCCACCCTGTCCCACGCTCAATTCGTACGTTCTCCCCCTGTCTCTCATCTCCTTACTGTACGTTATTACTGCGCTGATCCAGAGGGGTTGTGGACCGGGAGACCTGTGAGGAGGGACCAGTCGTCATACAATGTAGGACAGCCGAAAAAAGGAACGTCAACAGATGTTTTATTTGTTACTTTCCAATATGGATGACCTACAGCCAAAGCAAAGCACGATCTACTCTCAACGAACACATTGAAATACGAGGAAACTGTATGTAAGGAAACACGGAGATGTGTGAAAAGAGGATTCTGGAAGCAGGACTTGACTGTGTTGGCATAAAAGAACTGGGGAGGGGATCTTGGGGGGGGGGGGGGAAATGGTGAGAAACTCTGGAACATTCTGGAAAGGAAAAGGATTTGAGTGAAACTGCAGTGTGAGTGGGTGCGCTTAAAGCAGTCAGAGCCTGATAGGACCAAACAGGAAGAGGATGCAGTACTTCCTGCTCCGCCTCCATGCCAAGCATCGGAGACCTTGAAGCTCGCCAGTGTCCTCGTCCCAGCACGGCCTGGCAGGTCGCCAGGTCTTCTCACCACCTTGTGTACCGTTTGCAGGTAATCGCACAGTTCGCTGAGCTCTTGATCAGGTTCAGATGTGTATTCTGTAATTTCTTTGAGGTGAAAAATATTTTTATGTTTGGCTAAAGGTTTTTTTTCTGTTCAGTCCACATTTGTAGATTTATATGTACAGGCACCCTCGTTTAAATGTTGTTTCAAATTCGCTGTTTAAATTCACAATAAGGGAACGCGTCACTTATTAGGTTCATGGTTCTTGCAAATCTTGTTGTAAAGCACATTAAAATTATTCAAAAGATTCAAAAATAATTATTAGCAATAATTTTCATCTGCTAAAAACAGAAGAAAACATTCTTTTTGCTACCATGTTTTTAGGATTTTAAGAAAATCAGATTCAGAAAGAAACAAAAAATTATAATTGGTAATGAAATTTTAATGTATGTTTTAAACTAAATTAAAAATTACAGTACATGTTTCTTTATGGTATTTTCACTTAAAACACAACACTATAAATGTGTCCTCTAAATTTGTATGGAATATTTCTTATTCATTTTAAGGGACACGGACCAGTGACATTCCAGGTAACCCTCATGATCACGGAGTATCATTTTATATGTGTGTCATGTCAGTAAACTGTGCCAGTCCATACAGTTCGTTTAATTCCAAATGAAAAGCTTAAAATATATTTTTTTTTATTGCTTTTTTTTTAAAGTTTTATACAATTTTTTTTTCTTCCGTTTAGCTATTTTGGTTTTTGTGTATAATGTGTTTTTCACATTTTAGTGAAGAATTTTGTGTCTTCTGTGAAGACCTGCTGGCTTAAAAGAAATTATCTTGAAATTAAATAAAAGGAAATATAATAAATAAAAGACAAAAGACATCACATCTGTTTATTTATATGTATTATTTTTCATCAATTATTAGTAATCTATTTATACATCAATTTATACTCCTTACAATTACCCCTGCTCAGCTGCTCAAATTTTCAAAAGTTCATTTAACACTTCTGACTGTGATTTGCACTTCATTTAGGAATTTAGGACAAATTGCAAAAAAAAAAAGATTATGAATACAAATTCATATGGAAAATGATTGTGAATAAAATGATTATGAATATTAGATGATCACTTGGTTATTGGTATTGTAGTGTTGTACGTCAGTTCATTTGAATTATGAATACGTTATTAGATGATCGCTCGGTTATTGGTATTGTAGTGTTGTACGTCAGTTCATTTGTGTTGCATTCTGCTGCGTTCTGCTTCCGTCTCCTTTGTTGTGTGTGTGGTTGTGTAACTTCACAACGTAAACGGAGCGTGAGGTGGCAGGAAGAAGTTAAGGAGCCGTCGAGACTGATGAAGGCCACGATCCACCTGCCTCTGGCTGGTGTGGGGCGGAGAGGTTTCAGCCACAGATGGGTGTGACGAGTCTTGCTGTCTCGGTTTCAACTCTCCATGACTCACATGAACTCTCTTCATACACCTTTTGTTTTTCAGGTAATGTTTAAGTATCCTACACATTGAATTCATTTATACGTTACATGTGTATCTATGAATCACAGAAAGAAACCTTAATTATTGATTTACTAAAATTCACCATTTTATGCCACTTTATTCCAGAAAGTGCTCCTTTTACATTATTGTGACATTATGGCAGAGGCAGCCATTCCAGAGGCATTCCAGATTTTTTTTCGAAGATATTAACCAAACTCCGAGCTGTCTTTGTGTAATGAGCTTGTATGAGCAGAGCCTGCCTCTGATGACAAACACTGCCTTTGATGCCACTTTTGCGGAGGAATTCCTCCAGCCGCTTCAGTGCCAGAGTCTGGAGGGGTCTGGTGAGTGGACAGCCATACCGCAGCTCTCTGAGATCCCTGAAAGAGCCTTCAGGAAGAAGGCTTCCCAGAATGCTGAAGTTCCGTGGTGGTTTAGGATGGATGTGTTTGAGATTACTGAGGCAACTGTTCAGGAAGGACATCCTGATTTGCATTTTGGTCCCATGAACCTTCGGCTTGATACAGACATTATAATTTGTTTTCTTCTTACTTTTAAAGGAAGGGGTGAGGTACACTCTGAGACGCCGGGCCAAAATCAGAGTCAATATTGTATAATCAATGTTAAAAATGTACCTGTGTGCAGAATGATTGAACGAACAGTTGTTGAAACCTGAACGTATTTTGGTCTTTAACATATGGTTGAACTCTAACTTTAGGATCTCTGTATTTGAACAGCAGTTTTTTTTGTAGGTTTCCACTATATCACCATCAGGTCTTTGTTCTCTTGAGTCAACCAGTGATTTGATGGCAGTCAGTATTTCTTCACCACTAATCTTCTCTGATCTTCTGTTAGATTTGTAAGATTCTTGCTGATTTCTATAATTCTTCAGCTTCCTGGCAACCTTTGGGATGATCTTTTCAGGTTGCTTCTGAACTCGGAGTGTTAGGACGAGGGGATCGTGATCAGAGATTTCGGTTTGCTTTTTGACCTCACAGGCACGCACTTGTTGCACTGTGTCCTCGGGCATGAAAAACATGTCCAATCTGGAGAAACTCTCTTTCTGAGATCGTGTGAAGCCCTCCTCTGTGGTGTGCAAGTGGGACCAGGTGTCTTGGAGATTTAGAGAGCTGGTAAAGTTTTCTAAAATACGTCTTAGTGCTGAATACTCATACTCAGCTGAACCTCTTCTATCAAAACCAGGATCCAAAACTGTGTTGAAATCTCCTCCAATTACTAGCACACCCTCAGCAGTTTCTTTCAAATAGTCCCCCAATCTAGGCAGAACTTTTTTGTCATCCTTATGATTGTACACATTAACAAGAGTGTACAGTTCACCAAACAGACGACAGAAAAGAACAACGTAACTCCCGCTGTGGTCTTCATCATGGCAGATATACTCAAACTCAATGTCATCTCTTATCAGTATGGCAACTCCTTTGCTTCGAGGGGTGAATATAGTGAAGTAGGTTTTCCAATTGTGAACATTCTCCAAGATTTGGTAACACTTTGGTCCAACGTGTGTCTCTTGTATAAAGACAATGTCAGCCTTAAGGCTTTTGAGTGTGTGCAACACATCATCAAACTTTACATGACGATTCTTTGAGTCTTTGTACTTCTTAATACCGCAAGTGTTCCAAGAGACAAAGCGGACAGTTCTTCCTGTTGTTGACATGATTACTGCTGGTGGAACCTGAAAATGCACAATTTTAAAATCATTTCAGGATGCTATAATTTCAGATTGTGTGTTTACAGAGTTAACAACAAGGACCAAACTCCAGTAATGCCTGGATTTTAATGACCTTCTCAGACACTAAAGCTTTTCTGTGGAGTGGTTTCAGAGCATTTTTAGAAGAATGTTTATATTTTAACTGTATTGCCAGTGCTGGCCTTGTCACGTCTGGTAATAGCATAAATGAAGTATGTAAACTTATTCAAAACATCTTAAAGACGTTTGTCCAAAATGTTTTCTTTCTTTTTCAAATGTTATGGCTATATTAAGTTTTTAATTATTATTGTTTACTACAGAGTAAATAGTAGGTTAGCAATAATGTAGTAAAGAATGTGATACAGACATATATGAAGCATTATTTAAGTCAACCCATTAATTCAACCTCTCCATCTACTTTTTATGAATGAATTCATATAATTTTACACAGATTATCTGAATCTTTCATCAAACTATAAATGTACAACTATGAAACAAGTTTTAACAAATAGTGAAAACATACCTAAAAGTCCGTATTGTATTTATAGTAGTGTGTATCTCTGTGTTGTGCTTGGCAGTGAGATGGCAGAAGTGAACAGGAAAACAGGACCGACGAGTTTAAAGGCAATTGTGGGACAATGACGTTTTATTTTGCATAGGCAACGTCAGGGGTGATGGGTTATAGTAAATGATGCAGGAAACACAGTACCAAAGATATCACTCAAATAGAATAGACAAGGCAGGTTGAGTTTATAGCACATATATGTAGGTTATATAGCACCTTTTACATAGGTTATACAGCGCCTACACATTGGTAGCACCTATACGTATAGGTGTACAGTAATCCCTCGTTTATCACGGGAGATGCGTTCCAGAACATCCCACGATAACTGAAAATCCGCAAAGTTGAAATAGTATATTTATTTAATGATACATTATAAGGCTTTATAAACCATCCCCACACTTGTACGCTACATAAACCTTTCCCTTCTTAACCATTCCCACACTCTTCTGTGCATATATTGTACCTTTACACTGTCAGGAATGGCCACTAACGTAATCAGGTTCACCTGTTATGCCACCACGCCCACATTCCACGCATACTTAAACACCAGAACTACACTTCCTGGTTGCGAAGTATTGCCTCCATGTTGTCGTGTACCAAGCCTTTATTCCTGACTGTCTCTATGTGCACCGAACTCTGCTTGTCCCCTAGACCACGTCTCCCGCCTGATCCCTGGTTACCTCTCGGACTCTGCCCTCGCCTCACGACCCCGGACCGTCCTGACCACCGCTACTCCGCTACAGCCCTGCACCAGCATAACACCGCTGTGTTGTCTGCGCGGCTCGCTGTACAGAATTGTATGAATAAAAAACAAATCATTTCCGCATCAGGATCTCTCTCTGCGTGCTCTATTCGTTACATACACTTACTTTACTGTACTGTAAAATGTTTTGAATTCCTAAAATAAATGTAGGTACTGTACATACAGTGAGACAAAATATCACCACAGTGGTCTGATTAAATGATAATAACACAGCTAATAATAACACTGTACTGTACATTGTTAAGATTAATATATACAATATATTTTTATACATTTTGGGATTTTTTCCTGTAAAATATATATATATATATATAATTTTCTTTTTTTTTCATCAATCGAATTCCGCAGAAAACTGACGAAAGAGTGAAGCCGCAAAAGCTGAAGTGCGAAATGGTGATGGATTACTGTACACTATATGTGCACCTGTACATATAGCACCTGTACATATAGCATGTCACGGTGAGGCGGCCCCCTACCGGTCGCCTCCGTCCACAGCGGCTGTTGTAGTTGTTTGGTGACGTCGTGTGCGTCCCTCAGGTGGGCGGAGCCTGTGATCCGTCTCACCTGAGGGTCGTTTGTTTGACTATATATGTCTTGTCTTTGTACCAGTTGACCGCTGGTCATTATATCCTTAATATGGAGATATTGCACGGGTTTTTGGTTTGCACACTTTCTATTAAACCATCCTTTTTCCCTGAGACGTGGTGTGATCGCTTCCTTTTTAGTTGCTCACCCTGCCCGTCACAGAATGACCAGCCACCTTTCAGAAGCCGCCAGTCTCTTTTACTTTCTCCTTCGTTCGTGGTCATGTCTCGTGGTAAGTGTCTGCGTGGTGTTTTGTGAAGAGTTCCGCCATGCTTTTGTGTTGCGTTTGTGGCACAGCGAGGACCAGGGCTGTCTGCACTGGGAAAACTCTTCGTGTCTGTTGTCTGTTTTGAAGAGGTCCGCCGTGCGTTCGTGTTTGTGGCACGGCGAGGACCAGGGCGTCTTCCCTGGGAAGACTCTTCATGTTTTGTCAGAGTAAAAATGTGTGTACGTGTTAACGGACGTGAGGATCAGTATGTGTGCTCGTTGTGTTTGTTACATGTTTTATGTGTGACACCTCACCGTTGCCTCACTCCCCGTTTTGTCTTGTGTTTAATGTGGGGAGCGATTGCGAACGTGAGCGGCGCGTCACTATGTGTGTTTATGTAGAGCGCGCATTTGTGGGTCCCGTCTGTTTGTGTGTACACCGTTTTTGTTTGTCTAGTATTAGCGTGTTCGTGAAATGTCGTTGTTATATGTAATTCCACGCTTGCTCCTCCCCTTAAATGTGTGTTTGGGGGGGAACGGTTGTGGTCCCGTGCCACGGGGTATGGCCTGGAGGGCGTCGGTGTGGCGCGTTTGTGTTGTATGTTGGTGTGTGGTTGGGTGTGTGTGTGTGTGTGTGTGTGTGTGTGTGTGTGTGTGTGTGTGTTTTCTGTTTCTGTGCAGGTGCTTCCCCCTGGCGGTGTCGTGGTGTTCCTGGACCTTGTGGGGGTCTCCACCTGGCAGGAGCCCCCTTGTGTTGTGGGGTGTCCGGAGCCCGGTCATGAAGAGCCCCTCCCTATAGGGCTGGGGCCCCCGGTTGTTTGGGGACCATGAGGCTCCGGTCTGAGAAGCTCCTGCTGTGGAGGGAGGTCCTCCTTCCTGCCCCGGGGTGACCTGGAGGCCCTTGGGGTTGCTCCCTAGCCCGCGTCGGGGGTGCTCTGGGCCTCGGTCTCTGGCGCTCCTGGGTTGGGTGGAGGAGTCCACCTTGCAATGAGAGGCCCCGGGAGGGGTTGGCTCCCCAGGAGGCTGGGGTCAGCTCTGGGAGGAGGTAGGTCCAGGAGGAGAAGTAACCACCCCTCGGGGAGGTAACCTGCGCACACACACACAAACTAGGGACGAGAAAGGAGCCGTAGCTCCTCGTCCGCACACCCTTGGGGCTCACTGGCTCAACGCCGGTTAGGGCGTGAGGGCCCTGTGACCGACCGGGGCGTGGTTTTGTGTTGTGAACGGCCCGGTCGGTCCAGGTTCCCGCCCAGGGAGGTGAGCTAAGTAATGTTTTGTGTTTCAGCTTCCGGACTGCAGGAGGTGTGTCCCTGCCTGTCCCTGCCTTCCTGCCCCTTCATGTTTTGTGTGCAGCCGCTGTGTGCCACACACCCAGTGGAGGGGAGTGCGGCTTGGTGGAGGGGCCTGTCACGGTGAGGCGGCCCCCTACCGGTCGCCTCCGTCCACAGCGGCTGTTGTTGTTGTTTGGTGACGTCGTGTACGTCCCTCAGGTGGGCGGAGCCCGTGATCCGTCTCACCTGAGGGTCGTTTGTTTGCCTATATATGTCTTGTCTTTGTACCAGTTGACCGCTGGTCATTATATCCTTAATTTGGAGATATTGCACGGGTTTTTGGTTTGCACACTTTCTATTAAACCATCCTTTTTCCCTGAGACGTGGTGTGATCGCTTCCTTTTTAGTTGCTCACCCTGCCCGTCACAGAATGACCAGCCACCTTTCAGAAGCCGCCAGTCTCTTTTACTTTCTCCTTCGTTCGTGGTCATGTCTCGTGGTAAGTGTCTGCGTGGTGTTTTGTGAAGAGTTCCGCCATGCTTTTGTGTTGCGTTTGTGGCACAGCGAGGACCAGGGCTGTCTGCACTGGGAAAACTCTTCGTGTCTGTTGTCTGTTTTGAAGAGGTCCGCCGTGCGTTCGTGTTTGTGGCACGGCGAGGACCAGGGGGTCTTCCCTGGGAAGACTCTTCATGTTTTGTCAGAGTAAAAATGTGTGTACGTGTTAACGGACGTGAGGATCAGTATGTGTGCTCGTTGTGTTTGTTACATGTTTTATGTGTGACACCTCACCGTTGCCTCACTCCCCGTTTTGTCTTGTGTTTAATGTGGGGAGCGATTGCGAACGTGAGCGGCGCGTCACTATGTGTGTTTATGTAGAGCGCGCATTTGTGGGTCCCGTCTGTTTGTGTGTACACCGTTTTTGTTTGTTTGTCTAGTATTAGCGTGTTCGTGAAATGTCGTTGTTATATGTAATTCCACGCTTGCTCCTCCCCTTAAATGTGTGTTTGGGGGGGAACTGTTGTGGTCCCGTGCCACGGGGTATGGCCTGGAGGGCGTCTGTGTGGCGCGTTTGTGTTGTATGTTGGTGTGTGGTTGGGTGTGTGTGTGTGTGTGTGTGTGTGTGTGTGTGTGTGTTTTCTGTTTCTGTGCAGGTGCTTCCCCCTGGCGGTGTCGTGGTGTTCCTGGACCTTGTGGGGGTCTCCACCTGGCAGGAGCCCCCTTGTGTTGTGGGGTGTCCGGAGCCCGGTCATGAAGAGCCCCTCCCTAAAGGGCTGGGGCCCCCGGTTGTTTGGGGACCATGAGGCTCCGGTCTGAGAAGCTCCTGCTGCGGAGGGAGGTCCTCCTTCCTGCCCCGGGGTGACCTGGAGGCCCTTGGGGTTGCTCCCTAGCCCGCGTCGGGGGTGCTCTGGGCCTCGGCCTCTGGCGCTCCTGGGTTGGGTGGAGGAGTCCACCTTGCAATGAGGGGCCCCGGGAGGGGTTGGCTCCCCAGGAGGCTGGGGTCAGCTCTGGGAGGAGGTAGGTCCAGGAGGAGAAGTAACCACCCCTCGGGGAGGTAACCTGCGCACACACACACAAACTAGGGACGAGAAAGGAGCCGTAGCTCCTCGTCCGCACACCCTTGGGGCTCACTGGCTCAACGCCGGTTAGGGCGTGAGGGCCCTGTGACCGACCGGGGCGTGGTTTTGTGTTGTGAACGGCCCGGTCGGTCCAGGTTCCCGCCCAGGGAGGTGAGCTAAGTAATGTTTTGTGTTTCAGCTTCCGGACTGCAGGAGGTGTGTCCCTGCCTGTCCCTGCCTTCCTGCCCCTTCATGTTTTGTGTGCAGCCGCTGTGTGCCACACACCCAGTGGAGGGGAGTGTGGCTTGGTGGGGGGGCCTGACACGGTGAGGCGGCCCCCTACCGGTCGCCTCCGTCCACAGCGGCTGTTGTTGTTGTTTGGTGACATCGTGTACGTCCCTCAGGTGGGCGGAGCCCGTGATCCGTCTCACCTGAGGGTCGTTTGTTTGCCTATATATGTCTTGTCTTTGTACCAGTTGACCGCTGGTCATTATATCCTTAATTTGGAGATATTGCACGGGTTTTTGGTTTGCACACTTTCTATTAAACCATCCTTTTTCCCTGAGACTTGGCGTGATCGCTTCCTTTTTAGTTGCTCACCCTGCCCGTCACATAGCACCTATACATATAGCACCTGTACATAGAGCACCTATACATTGGTTAAATAGTACCTATATATCAGTTATATAACACCTTTCATTCACCTTTCATGCAGTCACACAAAATGATTTTTAAATATATTGATAATCTATATTTTCATAGATAGAAAAAATGAAAATGCTTTTGTCTACATAAATCGTTTTTATCTGCAGAAGGACACAGCACACACCACCTCCACAGGTAGGTGAGGAGAAGGTGCAGAGATGAACCTTGAGTTCCTCAGCATCATTACTGGTGAGGATCTCATTCAGTCATTCAGTACATCTCCGCTGGTGAAGACGTTACAGCCATGTTTAAGGTTGGAGAACCAACACGACCTCTTCACAACACAGTTGTGTGAAAACAAGAACCATGAGACTCAGAACAGAATTTAGGCGGCGGTCAGCAGACTTGTGCATGACCACCACAGGAACTCTGCGTGTCCAGCTGTGAGATGTGCTTCAACACCCATGTACACGCACACGCTTTCTGATGGTTGGACTTCACTTGTCCACTAGGCACATGACCATCTGCACTGAGTTGTAAAGAATAGAGCACGCAGAGAGAGATCCTGATGCGGAAATGATTTGTTTTTATTTATACAATGCTGTACAGCGAGACGCGCAGACAACACAGCGGTGTTATGCTGGTGCAGGGCTGTAGCGGAGTAGCGGTGGTCAGGACGGTCCGGGGTCGTGAGGCGAGGGCAGAGTCCGAGAGGTAACCAGGGATCAGGCGGGAGACGTGGTCTAGGGGACAAGCAGAGTTCAGTGCACATAGAGACAGTCAGGAATAAAGGCTTGGTACGCGACAACATGGAGGCAATACTTCGCAACCAGGAAGTGTAGTTCTGGTGTTTAAGTATGCGTGGAATGTGGGCGTGGTGGCATAACAGGTGAACCTGATTACGTTAGTGGCTATTCCTGACATGGGTTTTTGCACAAAAACATTTGTACGTCAGTCACTATATTTCAATGAGTACATTCGCATTTACATCAATTCTCTCCCCATTGTCTTTTATTACACATGATTAATACAGCCTAATTCATATGTATATAATAATACAGCCTAATTCATACATATATAATATTCTTTTTTTCCCTATATTTCTTTCAATTTATTTCCTGCTCCTTCTTTTTCAAATTTGTATATTTTATATTTATTTTTATTCTTATTCAGTATGAAAGGAATGTAAAATAAAAAATGCTCAGTGTAACTGACTGCTTCCTGTACATATGACAATAAAACTCAAAGAGGGGTCTTTGTTTTGTGCTTTCTGTTCACTGTAGTAACAACGTGAGGTCATCTCTGCTGTTCCATACATACAGGTGCAGTCACAGTAAATCCCCCTGTTTCCATGGTTCATCAGATTCATCATTTAAAAAGGAGGGAAAGGCTGATTCCTAGAGCTCGATTTGGCCTGTTGGTGATGCTAAATGGTGTAATCCATGGACGTAATTTTGATTTCAAAAGTGGGGGGACATAGATTCGTCGCTATTTAAATATTTGGTTTTAACCGTAAAAACTGGGGGGGACCAAAGCCGGCTTTTGAAAAAGTGGGGGGGACATGTCCCCCCCGTCCCCCCCCAAAATTACGTCCGTGGTGTAATCTCATGCTGCTTCAGTGTTTCTCCCAGACCTCTGGCTTGATCCAGATGAGAGATGTGCAGTGGAGAAATCTGGATGAGAGATGTCACCCCCCCCCACCCCATCCCTGGGCGATGAGTAGATTACTCCCCTTGAAGACACTTGAGAGCCTTTGTATTGGAATGTGCACGGAATATGTTTTTGTGTGTGTGTGTGTGTGTGTGTGCGCACGCTACGGAGTGTGCTGTGTGTGTGTGTGTTACGGAGTGTGCTGTGTGTGTGTGGGTGTGTGTCTGCTATGGAGTGTGCTGTGTGTGTGTGTGTGTCTTGCGGAGTTTGCTCTGTATGTGTGTGTGTGGGTGTGTCTGCTATGGAGTGTGCTGTGTGTGTGTTACGGAGTGTGCTTTGTGTTTGTGTGTTACAGAGTGTGCTGTGTGTGTGTGTGTGTGTTACAGAGTGTGCTGTGTGTGTGTGTGGGTGTGTGTCTGCTATGGAGTGTGCTGTGTGTGTGTGTGTCTTATGGCGTTTGCTCTGTGTGTGTGTGTGTGTGTGTGTGTGTTAGAGTGCTGTGTGTGTGGGTGTGTGTCTGCTATGGAGTGTGTGTGTGTGTGTGTGTGTGTGTGTGTGTGTGTGTGTGTGTGTGTGTGTGTGTGTTACGGAGTGTGCTGTATGTTTCTGGGTCTGTGTGTGTCTGCTATGGAGTGTGCTGTGTGTGTGTGTTATGGAGTGTGCTGTGTGTGTGGGTGTGTGTCTGCTATGGAGTGTGCTGTGTGTGTCTTATGGAGTGTGCTCTGTGTGTGTTTGTGTGTGTGTTACAGAGTGTGCGGTGTGTGTCTGCAATGGAGTGCTGTGTGTGTGTGTGTGTGTGTGTGTGTGTGTGTGTGTGTGTGTGTGTGTGTGTGTGTGTGTGTCTGTTATGAAGTGCGCTGTGCATGTGTGTGTGTGTGTATGATGTGTGTGCGTACATGTGTGTGTTACGGAGTGTGCTGTGTGTGTCTGCTACAGAATATGCTGTTTGCTATTCTTTGTGTCTGATTTGGTCATCATGTGTTGGTCCTTCACTGTTCCAGTGGGCCGAACTGCCTCCCTGATTTCAGTTTCAGTTTCATCTGGTAGCTGCTCAAAATGGACCATCAACAACATGTCTGTTCCCTGGAGTTCTCTATCTTTGGTCCCGGTGCTGCTGTGTTTGCAAAGCGAGTCTTCTCCTTAAACTGCTAATGGGGCCTTTAAAATAATGTCTTACTGACAGTGTTGGGAACGTTACTTTAAAAAAGTAATTAGTTATAGTTACTCAATACTTGTTCAAAAAAGTAACTGAGTTAGTAACTGAATTACTCTATAATAAAAGTAACTTGTTACCAGGGAAAGTAACTATTTGCATTACAGTAAAAAAAAGTTATATGTCAATGAATAAGAATTTTTTTTGAAAAAGCAGTTTTTACAGTCAGTTGAAATGAGTAGCTCAAAAAGGTGTTTAACTTTTGATATTTATTGCACATCCACAGACCAGTGCAGGATAAAATCCTTTAAAATCCCAAATCTTTGTAAAAAATAAAAGCAAAAGTAAACAGTTACACTATATAAAGTGCATTTACATCTATCAAATTAAATTAAATTCTCTCAACCTGAGACAACTGGTTTGTTCACAACAGAAGTAAACTTAACAATAAAACCTCTATTCTTAATTAAATAAATCAAATACCCAGTCTGGTAGACATTCAGGATCTTCAAGTATTTTCTTAAATAATGTTTATATCGCCACCTTGAAAATGCAAATTTTTCTTCGGCTTACTCCTGAGTCCCCATTTCTGCCTCTTCTCCGATTCTGTCGTGTCACTGGCATGCTTCGGCGCGCGTGTAAAAACACTGGCTCTGATTGGCTACCATAACGCTGCCTTAGCCAATCGCTTACTGACTTGTTAAGTTAAATAAGTGTTACACCGAGAACTGTGACCTATCGAGATCTGTTACTCCTCACTAGCGTGGGCAGCGGTTCACTGGCATTACTGTTAGTATATCAGTATATAGTAACGCACCGCTTTTAATGACCAGTAACGTTAACGGCGTTGTAACGACAGGAAAAGTAATAAATTATATTATCCCGTTACTGACAAAATGACGCTATTACCTAACGCCGTTATTTTTAACGGCGTTATTCGCAACACTGCTTACTGAACACATCGACTACTCTATCTAAAAAGATGAAAAAAGCTTTTGATTTGGTCGATATAAGTTTCAATTGGAAACTTAATGTCTGCAATATTTCATTTGTTACATTGTCAGTTTATTAAGGTTGTCAAGACCTTATGATAATCAGCACATTGAATACTGAAGATGAATACTGAAAATGGTAGTTTGTCTAGGTTCATATTAGGGCTGGGTATCGATTCAAGTTCCAAGAATCGATCCGATTCCGATTCTGAAGATTAAGAATTGATTTATTTCGATTTAATCCGATTTAATCGATTCGATCCGATTTGATCCAATTCGGGGTTTAGTGTTATTAAAAATGTATTTGAGCTGTTTCCTGACTATGTACAGAAGCAACATGTTAAAACTAGTATTATATCGATATTAATCAGCAAATAGTTACTGGTAGTTGGTAGTTACTGATGGCTGGAAGACTGGTGAAAAGGGTAATCATAAATCTACCTTCAAGAAAGGTAATCCAGGACAATAAACAGAGGACATATTTGAGGTGTCTGCAACAGTGGACTCCTACTGGGACACTAACCAGTGCATTATTATTATGATTGAAATAATTAAGAATTCACCCAAAAGCTGTTGCTACCAAATGCATTTTTATTTTAAAAGTGCTCACACTTAATAAACTGAAAGTATAAAATGTAAACGTGTATTTTTCTTTAA
This sequence comes from Brachyhypopomus gauderio, assembly GCF_052324685.1. Lineage (NCBI taxonomy): Eukaryota > Metazoa > Chordata > Actinopteri > Gymnotiformes > Hypopomidae > Brachyhypopomus > Brachyhypopomus gauderio. The sequence goes on along the minus strand of NC_135223.1, from coordinate 692,401 downwards.
AGTGCGAATATAAGAACAGAACTGTCATGTTACGGTCCCCGACCCCTCCCTTTTGGGCATGTGTTAACGTTGTCTGCGTCTACTTGTCTGCGTCTGTAGATCTCCGTGGGTGCGGGTGCGTCTTGTGATAATCCGTCTCACCTCGTGGGGTTTGTGCGTTCGCGCAGCGTCCTGTGCTCGTCGTTGTTTGAGTCGCACACGTTCTATGTAAACGTGTTTTATGTGCGCTGTCTGCGCTTCGGTAAATGTAATAAACGTAACGATTTGGAAAGTGCAAAGGATTCTGTCTCGTCCATCGCCTTGCGCACAACGTTACAAGAACATTTTAAACTTTTTTAAACTGTAAAAACACTGGGTAAACTGTCAGTGACATGGTCTAACTGTAAATAGTCACTGACACTGGATAAACTGTCCTTCTGCTTTTAGATTGCCGATTTGACTATCGTCGTTACCGGCACTGTCCGACGCCATGTTGTTTTACAGTTAGTTAGACCGAGCACGTCTGCGTGAATTCAGTGACGAGGCGGGGGTAAAAGTTCACAAAAAAATCGATCTTTGGACGTACGAATCGATTATCAGATCGTCATATGCGAATCGATTCTGAATCGGAAAATCGATTTTTTCAACACAGGCCTAGTTCATATACATGAGCATGAGGAACGTGAGGAATGAACTATGAACTGTTAATGTTTATTCCAAGACATAAACTCAAAATGACAGAGTTTGTTTTTCCCCCTATTACCACCTTGATGACCAAACCAATGAACGCCTGCTTCGCCTGCACCCGACACAAACTCTCTTCTCACAAACCCATTGATGCATGATGGGTTTTTATCCCATGAACGTATTTAAGCACATATTTACATTTACGGCAGTTTTGCAGACACTCTTATCCAGAGCGACTTACAAAGTGCTTTGCATCTGATCACAGAATACATCCTAGGTAATAGTATGGATAGGCCAGAATTCAAGATACCATTGAGTCAGACTACTACTAAACTACAGGAGTCAATGTCATTACCTAGTGTTTTGCAAGTTAAACGTTTGCCAAGAAGCACAAATAACCATAGACAGACATACAATTTAAGGACAACGGCAAGTGCTATCTGCTGAGTTAGTGATCTGTTAAGAACTCAACAAACAGGTGAGTCTTCAGTCTACACTTGAAGATAGACTCTGCAGTCCGAGCAACTAATGGAAGATCGTTCCACCATCATGGAGCCAGGACAGAGAATAGTCTGGAGCTGTGTCTTCTATGAGACTTTAAGCATGGAGTTTCGAGTCAAGACAAGCTTGAGGTTCTGAGTGCTCGCTGTACGTATCGGCTTTTGACCATGGACATCATGTAGGGAGGGGCTAGTCCATTTTTGGCTTTGTAAGCAAGCATCAAGATTTTATATCTGATGGGTGCCACTACTGGAAGCCAGTGAAGAGAGCGTAGCAGAGGAGTCACATGTGAGAACTTGGGGAGATTGAAGACCAGTTATGCTGCAGCATTCTGAATTAGTTGTAGAGGTCTGATGACCCGTAGAGGAAGACCTGCAAGTAGGGAATTGCAGTAGTCCAGCTTAGAGATTACTAGAGACTGCACAAGCACTTGAGTAGCTTCCTGTGAAAGGAAGGGTTGTATTCTCTGTATGTTGCAGAGGAGAAATCTGCAGGATCTGGTCAGTTTTGAAACGTGTTGAGAAGGACAACTGGTTGTCCAACATTACACCCAGGCTTCGAGCAGTTTCTGATGGTGTTAACAAGGTGTTCTCAAAGGAAACTGAGGTCGGTGTGTGGGTTTGGGGTTCCTGGAATGTACAGAAGCTCAGCTTTGCTAGAGTTGAGCTTCAAGTGGTGAACAGTCATCCTTGAAGCAATATCTGCCAAGCATGCCGAGATACGCCTAGAAACCCGGGTGTCACAATGAGGGAAGGGAAGAATTAGCTGGGTGTCATCAGCATAGCAATGATAAGAGAAATCATGAGACAAAATAATGTCACCAAGGGAACGAGTATATGAAGAGAAGAGGACCTAGGACTGAGCATTGTGGGACTCCAGTTGAAAGTTTACATGGATTGGACGTGGATCCTCTACATGTTACCTGATAGGAACGGTCTTCAAGATATAACTGGAACCAAGCAGAGCCAGTCACACAGAGGCTAGAAAGAACAGAGGAGGATGTTGTGGTTGACCGTGTCAAAGGTTGCAGAAAGATCTAGAAGAATTAAAACTGATGATAGCTTGTTAGCCTTGGCAGCATGGAGCTTCTCTGTCACTGCTTTGAGGGAAGTTTCTGTTGAATGTGCCCATTTGAAGCCAGACTGATTAGGAACATTGAGTTAGTTCTGGGTGAGGAAGAGAGATAATTGGTCATAGACTGCTCACTCCAGAGTTTTTGATAGAAAAGAAAGAAGTGATACCGGTCTGTAGTTGTTCATGTCAGAGGTGTCAAGTGTTGCTTTTTTCAGGATTGGTACCACCCTTGCCATCTTGAACACGGTAGGTACATGACCTGAGGCTAAGGAGTTGTTGATTGCTGAGATGAATGGAAGAAGACATAATCTGGAAAAAGAATGGAAGGAATTGGATCCAGTGGACATGTAGTAGGATTGCTGGAAGTCACAAGTTGATGTATCTTGTCTGAAGAGAGAGGGGAGAAAGAAGCCAAGGAGTTGAGTGTTGGGTTAGAGATACTAGTAGGAAGGTTGGGAGCTGGGGAGAAGGACTGATGGACTGCTGCAATCTTCTCTTCAAAGAAGATGACAAAATCCTCAGGAGTGAGAGAGGATGGAGGAGGGGGTGAGGGAGGGTTAAGGAGAGAAGAAAAAACTACTGAATAGCTTGCGTGGGTTGGATGCAGATGATTCAAATTTCTTTCTGTAGTAGGCTGACTTTGCTGATGTGACTTCCAATGAGAACTTTGAAAGGAGAGATTGATATGAGCAGAGGTCTGAATCTCTGCGACTTCTCTTCCATCTCCTCTCTGCAGTTGTTAGATCTCTCCTGTAGTTGCGTAGCACTTGAGTTAGCCAGGAGGTGGATGGAACAGATCTCTTAAGCCACATATATTCTCCTCCACTGGTGTAATGGCCAATTCTTGTCATACATACACAAGAAGAAAGACTAAAATAATGTGCTTATTTTGACACAATAATTTTCATCTGCTAAAAACACAACAGAATGAAAAATTATTCTTTGCTACCATGTTTTTAGGATTTTAAGAAAATAAGATTCAGAAAGTTTGTCTACATATTTCTAAAACAAAAAATAACAATTGGTGATGGAATTTTAATAATGAAGTTTTAAAATAAAATTAAATTTACAGTACATGTTTTTTCATGCTATTTTCACTTAAACACAACACTATAAATGTGTCCTCTCTAAATTTGTATGGAATATTTCTTCATTTTATGGGACACGGCCAGTGACATTCAGTATTCAGTCATATCATGTCAGTAAACGGTGCCAGTCTATACAATTAGTTTAATTTCAAAATAAAAGCTTAAAAATCAGTTTACAAATAAAATGTAACGAATCACGGGGCGGGTGAGACGCAAACGCAAGTATTCAAAGAATTTATTAAATAAAGGGAACAAAACACCAAACCAAGGAGAGCAAACAAGCAAAGAGGAATGTAGACTAGGGAGAACATGCAACGGACTAGACAGAAAACCTACCAATCAAAACTTACCGGGACAGAATATAACCTTACTACAACAAACACTAGAGATAACGTGAATACAATACAACAAGACCAGAACGCCGTATGAACACAGGGGCTAAACCACTCGGGCATAAGACACCAGTAACACAGGGATCACCGTACAAACATACAATAAACACACACCAGTATTTAACACAATATAGCCTACAGAACCACCGAACGCACTACTGGAAAATAGGACAGCACAACGATTGAACATGAATATGTACACGCGGGCAGATGCACAAACCGAGAAGGCAGAGAGGGAACTAAACGGCGAAACCAAACCAACGTGGGGTAACACGGACAAAGGACTAACCGAATGAACAAACAAAGAGATACAAGAAACAAAACCAGGAAAATGAAACGGGACAAACCAGGTCAGCACGCGGAAGGAGCGACAGTAAGGCACAGGCTACTGAACGCAAGGAATAACCGGTACGGGGAGAATAGGACACAAAGGAAACACAGCAAACACAACGACCGACAACGAGCGGATAAAGCCTGGTTCACACTACACGATTTTGGCTGGTTTTTCAGTCGCCGACTGATCGCCGACAAAAACTGTGGTCGGAGGCGAATCGGCGATCACTCGTCGCTCGCTCAGTCGTGTAGTGTGAACTGCTGAAAGACGCTCGCCGAGCCGTCGCCGACTGGTCGCAGACGACTGGCAGATATCTAGCATGTTTAATATCTAGCAGTCGGCGACTCTCCTAGAGAGTCGGCAGCAGCGTCTAGCTACAGCCAATGGGAACGCGGAGAGAGAACCGCGGCACCGCTGAAGACATCTCTGAAGAATGTAAAAAACTTTCAAGAATACTTTCAAAACAGTAACCCAGCAAACACACAAAATCCTCACCTTTCTTACAACTTTACTACAACACTGTGTTTAAGTTATTGTGACAGCACTGGAGAAATAGTGCGATTGATTATATTTATGTTCACTTGGGACTATGGAGTGTTTAAATGGTAAAAAAAATAATAATAACGAAAATGTGGAGCACATGTACATTGTTTTTTTTCTTCTACGTGGTGTTGCTGGTTCTCGCGAGAGTTTCGTTTCGTGTTCTCGCGTTTTTGGACGGCAGCCAGATGAGTCGGCGATTCCCCAGTCGTGTAATTCGTGAGCCCGCGTCGCCGATCAGTCATGTAGTGTGAAAGCCACAACAACTGAGAGACTCGCGATTACAGCACAACCAGTCGTGTAGTGCGGACGGCACAAAAACCTGACGACTGAAAAGTCGTGTAGTGTGAACCAGGCTTAAGACAGATGGGATTAAATACCTGGGAACAGGGAGGAGAAATGAGACACAGGTGTGGGCACTAAAGACAGGGGCGTGACAGACAGAAGGGAAACAACAGAAACGGGGAAACTAGGCGGGACCAGGGAGGAGGGCGGAACTGGACGTAACATAAAAGGTTTTATACAATTTTTTCTTCTGTTTAGGAAATTGTGTTTTTGTGTATAATGTGTGTTTTTTACATTCTAGTGAACAATTTTTTTGTGTCTTCTGTGAAGACCTAAAGACTTAAAAGAAATGAATCTTGAAATTAAATATGGAATACAATAAAAGATAAAAGATGTCAAATCTGTTTCTTTTCATTTATTATTCTTTTTATATCAAATAATAATTTATATCCATTACAATAACGCCTGCTCAGTTGTTAAAATTGTGCCATACTGGTGCATCTGCTAATCTTTATGTAACGTTTCAATCAGGAAGACACGGATCCAAATGCGGATTACTGATGTTTTAATAGTGAATACGGAGTACTCGCACAGGTGAATAACTCAGTGTGGTGTGTGCAGTGTGTGAGTGCGGTTGTCGTGGTCAGGACGGTCCGAGTTCATGCCGGGTAGACAGATGGCTGGAGGTACTAAAGGGCTAGGCTGGAGACGAGGTCTGGAACGAGAGCAGAGGTCAAAACACAGGAGAGCAATCAGGAGATAACGCTTGGTAGATGGCATGCCAACAATACTTCGCAACCCGGAAGATAGAGGAGGAAGCTTAAATAGCGTGAAAGGGGAGGGGCGATGAGCGGCAGGTGAAACACATCTCACGGCGATCATGCGCTGTTCCTGACAGTACCCCCCCTCCGACGAGCGGCTCTAGGCACAACAGACCGGTTAGAAGGGGGCCGGCCACGACGCCTGGGAGCAGGGAAGTGAGGATGAGCAGTGTGGAATTTGGCGAGAAGAGGGGGGTCCAACACATCCCGCGCGGGGATCCATGCACGTTCCTCGGGACCGTAGCCCTCCCACTCGATCAGATACTGAAGCCCACCCCGACGCCGACGGGACTCCAGAATGGCATGGATAAGGTAAGCGGGGCGCCCGTCGAGCTCCAGCGGTTCAGGTGGCTTGGCAAGAGACGGCGCCGCAGACATAGGACTGTAGAACACCGGTTTAAGCAGAGAAACGTGGAACACCGGATGGACGCGATACTGAGGGGGCAGTTGAAGTTCATACGAGACGGCGTTAACTCGCCGCAGGACCTTGAATGGACCGACGTATTTAGGGCTGAGTTTCTTGCATCGTCGCCGCAGGTTCAAGTCTCGCGTGGACAGCCACACCCTCTGCCCCGGGTGGTAGACCAGTGTAGGTAACCGGCGACGGTCTGCGTGGAGTCTCCGGGTGTGAAGAGCGTGTCGCAGGTGTACGTGGGCCCGTTCCCAAGTGCGCGCACTGTCCTCAAACCAGTTGTCCAGCGCCGGAATGTTTGACAGACTTTCGTCCCAGGGGAAGAAGGCCGGTTGATACCCGTACACGCATTGAAAGGGGGTCATTTTGGTGGAGGAATGCATTAGCGAGTTCCAGGCATATTCCGCCCAAGGTAGGTATTTACTCCAGCCCGCCTGGGAAACGCAATACTGCCTCAAAAACCTCCCTATCTCCTGATTTACCCGTTCCACTTCCCCGTTAGCCTGAGGATGGTAGCCGGAGTTGAGACTAACCGTGACCCCGAGCAGTTTGCAGAATTGTTTCCACAATTGTGACGTGAATTGGACACCCCTATCAGAAACAATATCCTCGGGCAACCCGAAGACTCGGAAAACGAAAGTGAAAACGGCCAGGGCGGTTTCCATGGCAGTGGGTAACTTGGGGAAAGGAATTAAGCGACACATCTTGGAGAACCTATCGACTACTACTAGAATGACAGTGTTGCCCTCGGACTTCAGTAAATCGGTGATGAAATCCATCGCGATGTGTGACCAGGGTCGGCGAGGAATAGCGAGTGGAAGCAGTTTTCCTACAGGGAGAGTTCGGGGAGTGCGACTCGTCGCGCAGATGCTACAAGCTAATATATAATCGCGAACGTCGTCTTTCAAAGATGCCCACCAATAGAGCCGTGATATGAGATGTATGGTGCGTGTAATCCCCGGGTGACCTGTACCCGCCGTATCGTGAGCAAGTTGTAAGAGTCGCCCTCTCATAGACACGGGGACGTACTGTTTTCCTGCCGGGCAATCGTCTGGACTGGGATCCGTGCGTAGTGCTTCCTCCATCTCGCTTTGCAAATTCCACCGAACGGCAGCTAAGAAACAGGTGCGTGGCAATATGTACTCCGGTTCCTTTTCTACGGGGTCTTTATCGTGGATGCGTGAGAGGGCATCGGCTTTTGTGTTCTTTGAGCCGGGTCTATAGGAGACAGAAAAACGGAACCGGGAGAAGAACAACGCCCATCTGGCTTGGCGAGGGTTAAGTCGCCTGGCTTCTTTTAAGTACTCCAAATTTTTGTGGTCGGTGTAAACAATAAAAGGATGTTCCGCCCCCTCTAACCAGTGTCCCCACTGTTCTAAGGCGAGTTTAACTGCCAGGAGTTCACGGTTGCCTACATCATAATTTTGTTCTGCTGGCTGCAACTTCCTCGAGTAAAACGCACAAGGGATCAATTTAGGGGGGTTTCCTTGACGCTGGGAGAGAACCGCTCCCACTCCCACCTCAGAGGCGTCGACTTCGACCACGAAGGGGACATGGGGGTCAGGGAGGTGAAGAATGGGTGCGGAGGAGAACGCTCTCTTGAGCCTCGAAAACGCCCGGTCAGCCTCAGCCGTCCAGTCAAGGCGCAGACGCTGCCCGCCCCGTAGGAGATTCGTCAGCGGAGCGGCCACGGAACCAAAGCCCCTGATAAAGCGACGGTAAAAGTTCGCGAATCCCAGGAATCGCTGGAGTTCTTTCCTCGTTTGAGGCACTGGCCACAGCGCGACTGCAGACGCCTTGTCCATATTCATAGAGATTCCCCCCGGAAACAGAGTACATCCAAGGAATTCTACGGAAGTCCGGTGAAATTCGCATTTCTCAGCTTTTGCGTAGAGGTGATGCTGCCGTAGGCGGGCTAGTACAGCGGAGACGTGCCGGACGTGGTCGGCCTCTGATGAGGAATATATAAGAATGTCATCTATATAAACGATGACGTACTGTCCTATCATGTCTCGGAATATCTCATCCATAAACGCCTGGAAGACTGAGGGGCTATACGGCATGACTAGATACTCATAATGACCTCGAGCAGTGACGAAAGCAGTTTTCCACTCGTCCCCCTCTCGAATGCGAACGAGATTGTAAGCACTTTGCAAGTCCAACTTCGTAAAGATGCATGCTCCTCTAAGACGCTCCTGTGAAGCGGAGATGAACGGAAGGGGATAAACGAACTTGGACGTGACGGCGTTGAGTGCGCGATAGTCAATACAAGGACGCAGTCCTCCCCCTTTCTTCTCTATAAAGAAGAACCCCGCCGCTATGGGTGATGTGGACGGACGAATGAAACCTTTCTGGAGGGCCTCGTCGACGTACTGTTCCATAGCTACATCCTCAGGACGGGACAAAGGGTAAGGCTTAGTACGCCGCGGAAGAGGCGACCCGGGCAGCAGCTCAATCACACAATCCCATGGTCTATGTGGTGGCAGATGCCTGGCATTGTCCTTACTGAAGACGTCGGCATACTCCTGGTATTGCATGGGATAGGCGGTTTCGAGAGGAGAGTCGGGACTTTCTACAGATGTGGATCGGAGAGGTAAGTGCATACAACCCCCGAGACAGTGAGAACCCCATTTCGTGATTTCTCTAGCTTTCCAGGAAACAGTGGGGTCGTGTAAGGACAGCCAAGGAAACCCGAGGACTACCGGATTGCGGGGTGACGGCAGGAGAAGGAACTGGATATGTTCGGTATGGAACAGCCCCACCTGGAGTACAACAGGTACAGTACACTGAGTAATAAGCCCTTCACCAATAGGCTGGCCGTTCAGGGCATTAACACGCAACGGAGGACTGACAGATGTCGTGGGGATGTGCAACCGGTGCGCCAGGTCAACATCAATGATGTTTCCTGCAGCCCCCGAGTCTAACAGTGCAGAAAGGTGAGTGGATATGCCTCCCCACGTGACTTGTACAGGCAAGTTAAGCTGGTTCTTACGGTTCAAACAAAACACTGGGTTGCTTACTTCGTGCCGTCTTCCCCAGCGCGAGTAGGGCGAACAGGGCAGCGATCGCGGAAGTGACCTCTCTCACCGCAGTACAGGCACAAGCCCTCTCGCAGACGCCGAGACCTCTCGTGTAGAGACAGGGGTGTTCTGCCAAGTTGCATGGGTTCTGTACTTTCACGCGTAGTATCAGACGTCGGTTGATTCGGGCGACTCGAAGCAGCGAAGGCAGGACCTCTCCCTGATGTCGGACGGCGGGTGAGCAGCAGCTTGTCTACGTTGACAGCCGTTTGGATGAACTCCGACAGCGATTTTCCTTCACCTCGGCAGGCGAGCTCTACCTGAAGGTCTTGCCTTAGCCCTCTACGGAACACTGTCGTCAAGGCGGGTTCGCTCCATCCGCTACCGGCAGCCAAGGTACGGAACTCTCGTGCGTAATCGGCTGCACTGCGTTGTCCTTGGTGTATCTCACATAACATAGTGCTCACGTCTCTTCCTGCAGCTGGGTGATCAAACACGGACTTGAATAGCATGGAGAACTGAGCTTCGGATTCGAGTGCCGGGTCTTTACTATTCCACAGGGCAATACCCCAGGCACCAGCTTCCCCGGTAAGGTGCGTCAGGACAAAGTGGATTTTTTGTTTCTCCGTTTGGAACTGGACTGGGTGATAGTCGAAGTACATGGAACACTGCATGAGAAAGTTCTGACACCGCTCTGTTCTCTTGTTGGGCCAGGAGTGCAGGTACGTCCGCTGGATCCATTGAACTAGGCGAAGTATTATGTAACGTTTCAATCAGGAAGACACGGATCCAAATGCGGATTACTGATGTTTTATTTTCTTGAGTGAATACGGAGTACTCGCACAGGTGAATAACTCCGTGTGGTGTGTGCAGTGTGTGAGTGCGGTTGTCGTGGTCAGGACGGTCCGAGTTCACGCCGGGTAGACAGATGGCTGGAGGTACTAAAGGGCTAGGCTGGAGACGAGGTCTGGAACGAGAGCAGAGGTCAAAACACAGGAGAGCAATCAGGAGATAACGCTTGGTAGATGGCATGCCAACAATACTTCGCAACCCGGAAGATAGAGGAGGAAGCTTAAATAGCGTGAAAGGGGAGGGGCGATGAGCGGCAGGTGAAACGCATCTCACGGCGATCATGCGCTGTTCCTGACACTTTTATATATATTATGATTGTTATTAGATGATCACTTGGTTATTAGTATTGTAGTGTTGTAGGTTAGTTCATTTAATAATAATAATAATAATAATCTTTATTTGTATAGCACCTTTCATACATACATGTAACTCAAAGTGCTTTACAGTATAAATAAAAGAAACATTAAAAGGAGATCAGACAAAAAGACAAAAAGAAAATGTTAAAAGAAATTAAAGATAAAAATATTAAAATATATATAATACAAAAAGTAAAAAAGTAAAGTAAATAAGATAAAACTATTAAGATAGAGTTTCTTAACTAAAAGCGGATCTAAACAGGAATGTTGTGAGACTGCTCTTAAAACTATGCAGGGATGAAATGCCTCTGAGCTCTTCAGGAAGAGAATTCCAGAGCTTTGGGCCATAGTGGCTAAAAGCACCCTCGCCAATCTTTAATCGGCTTTTAGGAATTTGTGTCACATTCTACTGCTGTGTTCACAATGTGTCATTGTGTTGTGTAACTTCACACAACGTGAGACGGCATGAGGAAGAAGTTCAGGAGCCATCGAGACTGGTGACAGCAACAAGAGGTGGGTGTGACTCAGGTGTGTGACTCAGGTGGTGTGACGCTGAACGTGTGGGACTAAAATGGGTAAGTCTTGCTCAGTCTTTTGGAACTCTTGATGACCCACACCAGACATGCTTTTTCCATACACTATTTCAGTTTTCCAAGACGTCGTACAATTTTGTACTTCAGTTTAATGGCTGATTTTTTTTCGAAATCTTCTATCTGACTCTGGATTTTCTTATACCTGTCAGCAAATGAGTCAGTATGAGCAGATGTCAGTATGAGCAGAGTCTGTCGGTGAAGGCAAACTCTGACTTTAGAGTATTTTTTGAGGCGGACCTCCAGATACTTCAGTGCCAGGTTATGGATGGTTGTGGTGAGCGGACAGCCGTTGACCAGATGAATCCTAGATTTCTTGACTTTTGGAAGAAGGGTCCTGAAAATGTTGAAGTTTCGTGGATGGATGGATTGAGAGATTTGGGAACCTCGAGACATTTGATGCATGTCTTCAAGAAGGTCCTCATGATTTCCTTTGGGACCTCAGCAAAGGTCACCTTTATAAGAACACCATTGTTTATGCTAGGTTGTCTTTTATTGGTAAGGGAGAGGTACACACTGAGGCGCCTTCTTAAAATCAGTGTAAATATCAAATAATCAACATTAAAAATTTATCTATCTCCAGAAGGGTTAAAACTTTCTTTGAAACGTTCAGGAACTGTATTGGTCTTTAACATATAGTTGAAGTATAGCTTTAGGATCTCTATTAATGAACAGCAAAGCTGTTTGTATTTTTCTATTTCTATACCATCAGGTCTTTTTTCTTCCAAGTAAGTCAGTGACTTGATGGCACTCAATATTTCTTCACCACTTATCTTCTCTGATCTCCTGTCAGGTTCTTGAACATAGTTATAGTCTTTCAGCCACTCAAAAACCCTTGGGATTATCCTTTGAGCTTGCATCTGAACCCGGAGTGTTAGGACGAGGGGATCGTGATCAGAGATTTTCTTTTGTTTGCTTTCTATTTTGTTGACCTCACAGGCACACACTCGTTGCACTGTGTCCGTGGGCATTAGAAACATGTCCAATCTAGAGTAACTCTCAGAGGTGGGACCAAGTCAGTGTTTTGCAAGTCTCAAGTAAGTCCAAGTCTTTATCCTCAAGTCCCGAGTCAAGTCTCAAGCAAAGACAGTCAACTCAAGTCAAGTCTCGAGTCAAGACAAGCAACCGTCAAGTCAAGTCCCAAGTCCGAAACTTGGAATTTCAAGTCCTTTCGAGTCTTTTTTTTTTTACAGGCACCAACGCTTTACGAATGCTACACTGATGCGTTTCTTTACTCGTTTTGTTGGTGTCCGCCAGCAAAAAAATGACAGATCATTTACATTTTATCTTCTCTTAATTACATAAATGTACTTAAACAAGAATGTTTCGTTACATAATTTTACACGAAAATAGCAAGCTTCATCGTAAGCAAGATGCTGTCATTATGAATGGTTATTCTAAACATTTGGATAAAATGTTTAAATATAGACTAATAAAAGGTTAGGGTTATTATTTCATTGTTTTCTGTTATTGTGGGGTCACGGTGTAGGCTACCATTGTTACCTGGAGATTCAGTGGGGTCACATATTCTGATGGCTGCCGTCAGAATTGGTGACCCCAGTTAAAAAGGCTCACCTGTACATCCCATTCATGATTTCTTTGTTGGCTGCAATGGTGAGGGGATGGTAAATCTTGTTTAAGTACATTTATGTAATTAAGAGACGATAAATGTAAATATAAACATCTGTCATATTTTGGCTCGTGGACACCAAAAAAACGAGTAAAGAAAGTGCATCAGCGTAGTTTACGTAGCATTCGTAAAGCGTTTGTGCCTCTGAACAGAAACTGTGAAATAGCGCCCCCTGTGGTCACAAAACTCGACGGTCACAGAATCTGGTGTAACGCCGGTGTTCTGTCGGATTTTCCTACTTTGTCGAATTTTCCTACCGTATCAGCTGGCAGCGAGTATTTATAGACTAGTCTGTCGAATTTTCCTACCTTGTCGAATTTTCCTACCGTGTCCGTTGGCATCGCGTATTTGTAGACGTATCTCTTAGTTTGTTTACCTTATGGAAACGTCGTAATGTAGCGCAAATCAGCGTTTAAAAAGTAGTATTTGTAGGTATCTCTTAGTTTGTTTACCTTATGGAAACGTCGTAATGTAGCGCAAATCAGCGTTGTAATGTAGCGCAAATCGGCGTTTAAAAAGTAGTATTGTAGTATCTCTTAGTTTGTTTACCTTATGGTAACGTCGTAATGTAGCGCAAATCAGCGTTTAAAAAGTAGGATGAGCTTTAAAATAAAAGTTTTATTTTGCGTATTAGTGTATACACGGCTCAATCGTTATCATGCGGAAATATCCAAGTCCCTATAAATAGGTAATAACAGGTAGTAAAATGGCGCTGTTTAAAACATTTTAATCAACTAGTTAACTTAATGCACAGTTGAAAACATTGCAATTGCAAACAAAGAAGAAATTATAAACAAGAAATTAACTTACTGCACTATTGAAAGGACTAAATAGTACTGCACTGTTGAAATTCGCTAGCAGGCAGGAAAAATCGATGGGTGTAGTAGGCGGCCACCAAAATAGTGACGTAAAAGCGACTTGCGCATGCGCAGTAAGCCTTGGTATGAATTTTCGATGGGTAGGAAAAATCGACAGAACACCTGTCTGCGTCAGAAGGACGGAAATGAAATTAATGGGGCGCACTTTATAAATATTAATATGCGATTTAAAATTTAGATATGGGGTTAAAAAAATCAAGTCTTGGCAAGTAAACAGGTTCAAGTCCAATTCAAGTCCCAAGTTATTGGTGTAAAAGTCCAAGTCAAGTCTAAGTCTCTGAATATTTTTTCAAGTCAAGTCAAAAGTCTTAATATTAATGACTCGAGTCTGACTCGAGTCCAAGTCATGTGACTCGAGTCCCCACCTCTCTCATTCTGAGATCGTGTGAAGCCCTCATCTGTGGAGTGCAAGTGAGACCAAATGTCTTGGAGATTTAGAGAGCTCATAAAGTTTTCCAAAATATGTCTTATTGGTGAATGCTCAGCATGAACAGCTGAACCTCTTCTATCAAAATCAGGATGCAAAACTGTGTTGAAATCTCCTCCAATCACTAGCACACCCTGAGCAGTTTCTTGTAAATACTTTATCAATCTAGGCAGAACATTTCTGTCATACTTATGATTGTACACATTAACAAGAGTGTACAGTTCACCAAACAGACGACAGAAGAGAACAACGTAACTCCCGCTGTGGTCTTCATCATGGCAGATGTACTCAAACTCCACGTAATTGCTTATTAGTATGGCAACTCCTTTGCTTCGAGGTCTGAATATAGTGAAGTAGGTTTTCCAATTGTGAACATTCTCCAAGATTTGGTAATACTTTGGTCCAATGTGTGTCTCTTGTATAAAGACAATGTCAGCCTTAAGGCTTTCGAGTCTGTGCAGCACATCATCAAACTTTTTGGGAAATATTATTGTCTTCTTAATACCACGGGTGTTCCAAGAGACAAAACGGAGAGTTTTTTCTGGTGTTGACATGATGGTGGAACCTGAAAATACACAATTTTATAATCATTTCAGGATCATTTCTGTTTGTGTGTTTCATGATACAGTTAAAAACGGATCAAACTCGATTGATGCCTGCATTTTATCTGGAACTGCATTTTTAGAAAAATCATTTTAGATTTAGGACATAGACATGAGAAATATGGGGCATGAAAAGATAGCAACAATAACATAGATATAATAAGACCACCACTGGCCACATAGTCAAGGCTGGTAACAGCATACGTATATGTATGTATACGTATATGTATGTATACACAACTTATTCATATTATCTTAAACAATGCTTCATACATTTTTACATCACATTCTCTATGTTATTTCAAACATACTATTTACTCTGAAGAAAATAATAATTAGAGGTGTCAATTCCAGGTTCATAGATTAAAAGTCCTCACCAGGATTTTGCTCAGGCTTCCTGGATTGTGTTGATTCCACTAATTTTACCTGGATTGCTAATTAGAAAATCTAGCAAGCTTGAGCAAAATCCTGATGAGGACTTTTAATATATGAACCTGGAATTGACACCACTAATAATAATCAAATTTAAAAAACTTCCTAAGGAAATTAATGAGGTTCTGAAAGTACTAACCCATTCGTTCCCTTCAAGTCGTTTATATGCATCAATTAATATAATTTTACAACACCAGTTATCTGACTGAAAATGTAAATACCCATGAAACCACTTTTAATGAATGGTGAAATCTTACCTAAAATCTAAATCGTAGTTTTATTCGTGTGAATCTCTGTGTTGTGCTTGGCAGTGAGATGGCAGAAGTGAACAGGAAAACAGGACAGCCGAGTTTAAAGGTGTTTTGTGGACTAAACAGGACTAAACTAGACACAACTGAACACAATGACGACACGGGCATGGCAGACAGAGGGAAGGTGACGAGTGTAAAATGGAGACAAATTAAGTATTATATCGCGATTGATTCTTAGTGTTGACTTGCAACTATGCAGCTAGGAGAGGTGGGCGTAGCCCTACGTGACAAGACAAAAAAGTCCTGCTATATCGGTTTTTTTCTTCTTTTAATTATTAAATTATTATTGATCTATTTGCCTTACAGTAAACGATGCAAGAAACACAGTACGAAAGAAATCACTCAAATTTAATAGGCAAAGCAGGTTGAGGTTATAGCATGTATATTTACATTTATGGCATTTGGCAGACGCCCTTATCCAGAGCGACTTACATTTTATCTCATTTTTGTACAAGTGAGCAATTGAGGGTTAAGGGCCTTGCTCAGGGGCACCGCAGTCTTGGCCTCAGGTCTGGGAATCAAACCCACGACCCTCTGGTCACAAGACCAGTTCCCTAACCACCAGGCCATGACTGCCCTCATATGGTCGGTATGGTCGGTTTGCCCTTCTGATGGTCGGTTTGAACTGCAGCAGATCGTTTTGGCCATGTCTACATGCCTAAATGCATTGAGATGCTGCCATGTGATTGGCTGATTCAACATTTGTGTTAATGGGCAGTTGGACAGGTGTACCTAATAAAGTGGCCATTGAGTGTATAACATCTTAATATATGTTATATAGCACCTATACATTAGTAATATAGCACATGTATATCTGTTAAATAGCACCTTTCATTCACTGTCACTCAAAGTCCTTTTTAAATATATTGATAATCTATATTTTCATAGACAGAAAGAATCACTGAAAATGCTTTTGTCTCAATAGAGCATTCTGCACAAACCAACAAGTCTGGGGAACAGGGTGATGATCCCTGCATTCAGTTCAGCATTCAACACCATCATTCCCCAGCACCTGATCAGGAAGCTGAAACCACTGGGCCTGAACACCTCCATCTGTAACTGGATCCTGGACTTTCTGACTGAAAGACCTCAGGCAGTCAGGATCGGAAATACTACCTCCAGCACCATCACGCTGAGCACTGGAGCCCCCCAGGGCTGTGTGCTCAGTCCACTGCTGTTTACACTGCTGACTCATGACTGTGCAGCAACGCACAGCTCAAATCACATCATAAAGTTCGCTGATGACACGACTGTGGTGGGTCTCATCAGGAAGAACGACGAGGCAGCATACAGAGAGGAGGTGCAGCGACTGACGGACTGGTGTGGAGTCAACAACCTGTCTCTGAACGTAGACAAAACCAAAGAGATGGTTGTAGACATTAGAAGAATGAGGTGTGATCACTCACCACTTAACATCGACGACTCTACTGTGGAGATCGTCAAGAGCAACAAGTTCCTCGGTGTTCACCTAGCAGATGATCTCACCTGGTCCTGCAACACCAGTTCCATCACCAAGAAAGCCCAGCAGCGTCTTTACTTCCTGAGAAGACTGAGGAAGGCTCATCTTCCATCTCCAATCCTCACTACGTTCTACAGAGGAACCATCGAGAGCACCCTGAGCAGCTGCATCACTGTCTGGTTTGGGAACTGCACTGTAGCAGACCGCAAGTCCCTACAGCGGATAGTGAGGACAGCTGAGAAGATCATCGGTGTGTCTCTACCTTCCATCACAGACATTTACACTACACGCTGCACTCGCAAAGCACTCAGCATTGTAGGTGATCACACACACCCCTCACACACACACTTCCAACTTCTGCCATCTGGGAAAAGGTATCGAAGCATTCGGACCCTTACATCCAGATTCTGCAACAGCTTTTTCCCACAAGCTATCAGACTTCTTAACAACCAAGTCTGTGCTGTCTCACGCACACATATGCACACACAAAAACACTAGACCTTGGACTCTTTCTTATACTTATGCACACACATAAAAACACTGGACTTTGGACTCCTTTTTTACAGTTCTGATTTGCTGCTAAGACTGTACCAATGTCTACATAACTGTCTGGACTGTCTTTATCATTTCACTACATTGTTCTAAGGTACATATCTGGTTTTAGCTGCTATAAAGAGTGTAGTAATGTAATCTACATAGCACAATGCACTTTAACACACTCAGAAGAGCACACATACTCAGTATTGCAATGTCACCCCCCCCCCCCCAATATTTATCATTTGTATTGGAAATTGTTTATTGTGTTGTATTTTACTGTCTTGTATTTAATGTGTCCTGTTTGCGGACTTGCACATGTTTGCACAAGTGCACTTTGTTTTTTGTATTGAGTATTGTTCTATGTAGCACCTTTGGTCCTGGAGGAACGTTGTTTCGTTTCACTGTGTACTGTACTGTATATGGTTGAAATGACAATAAAGACTACTTGACTTGACTTGACTGCAGAAGGACACAGCACACACCACCTCCACAGGTAGGTGAGGAGAAGGTGCAGATATGAACCTTGAGTTCCTCAGCATCATTACTGGTGAGGATCTCATTCAGTCATTCAGTACATCTCCGCTGGTGAAAACGTTACAGCCATGTTTAAGGTTGGAGAACCAACACGGCCTCTTCACAACACAGTTGTGTGAAAACAAGAACCATGAGACTCAGAACAGAATTTAGGCGGTGGTCAGCAGACTTGTGAATGACCACCACAGGAAGTCTGCGTGTCCAGCTGTGAGATGTGCTTCAACACACACGAACATGCACACGCCTTCTGAGGGTTGGACTCCCCAGTGTCTTTTATTGCACATGATTAATACAGCCTAATTCATATGTATATAATAATACAGCCTAATTTATATGTATATAATAATACAGCCTAATTCATACATATATAATATTGCCTTTTTTGCCTATATTTCTTTCAGTTTATTTCCTGCTCCTTCTTTTTCACATTTGTATATTTTATATTTATTTTTATTCTTATTCAGTATGAAAGGAATGTAAAACAAAAAATGCTCAGTGTAACTGACTGCTTCCTCTACATATGACAATAAAACTCAAAGAGGGATCTTGGACTAGTTTTGTGCTTTCTGTTCACTGTAGTAACAACGTGAGGTCATCTCTGCTGTTCCACACATACAGGTGCAGTCACAGTAAATCCCCCTGTTTCCATGGTTCATCAGATCATTTAAAAAGGAGGGAAAGGCTGATTCCTAGAGCTCGATTTGGCCTGTTGGTGATGCTAAATGGTGTAATCTCATGCTGCTTCAGTGTTTCTCCCAGACCTCTGGCTTGATCCAGATGAGAGATGTGCAGTGGAGAAATCTGGATGAGAGATGTCACCCCCCCCCACCCCATCCCTGGGCGATGAGTAGATTACTCCCCTTGAAGACACTTGAGAGCCTTTGTATTGGAATGTGCACGGAATGTGTGTGTCTGTTACAGAGTGTGCTGTGTGTGTGTCTGTGTGTGTTACGGAGTGAGTTGTGTGTGTGTGTGTGTGTCTGCTATGGAGTGTAGTGTGTGTGTGTGTGTGTGTGTGTGCGTGTGTGTGTGTGTGTGTTACGGAATGTGCTGTGTGTTTGTGTATGTGTCTGCTATGGAGTGTGCTGTGTGTGTGCGTTACGAAGTGTGCTGTGTGTGTGTGTGTGTGCATGGACGTAATTTTGATTTCAAAAGTGGGGGGGGGCATAGATTCGTCGCTATTTAAATATTTGGTTTTAACCGTAAAAACTGCGGGGGACCAAAGCCGGCTTTTGAAAAAGTGGGGGGGACATGTCCCCCCCGTCCCCCCCCCCAAATTACGTCTGTGTGTGTGTGTGTGTGTGTGTGTGTGTGTGTGTGTCTGCTACAGAATATGCTGTTTGCCATTCTTTGTGTCTGATTTGGTCATCATGTGTTGGTCCTTCACCGTTTGTAGTGGGCCGAACGGGTTCCCTGATATCTGTCAGTTTCATCTGGTAGCTGCTCAAAACGGACCAGCAACAACATGTCTGTTCCCTGGAGTTCTCTATCTTTGGTCCCGGTGCTGCTGTGTTTGCAAAGCGAGAGTTTCCTTAAACTGCTAATGGGGCCTTTAAAATCAGGAATGTCTTACTGAACACATCGACTACTCTATTTAAAAAGACGAAAAAACAAGCTTTTGATTTGGTCGATATTTGATAAGTTTAATTTGGTAACTTAATGTCTGCAATATTTCATTTGTTACATTGTGAGTTTATTCAGGTTGTCAAGACCTTATGATAATCAGCGCCTTGAGTACTGAAGATGAATACTGAAAATGTTGCAGTTTGTCTAGGTTCAAATACATGGGCATGAGGAACGTGAGGAATGAACTATGAACTGTGCATGTTTATTCCAAGACATAAACTCAAAACGACAGAGTTCGTTTGATGAACGTTTTTTCCCCTTATTACCACCTTGATGACCAAACCAACGAACACCTGCTTCGCCTGCACCCGACACAAACTCTCTTCTAACAAACCCATCGATGCATGATGGATTTTCACCCCATGAACGTATTTAGTCACATATATTCTCCTGCACTCGTAATGGCCAATTCTCGTCATACATACACAAGAAGAAAGACTAAAATAAAACTTCTTTAATATTGCAGTCAGACAGGCGATCTCATATAGGGGAAGCGTGGACAAACGGGAGACGCTACATTCAATACATGCTTTAACACACCTGAGCAGCTCAAACGCGCTTATTTTGACGCAGATTAAAGTTTCATTGATTTCCTTACGTCTCTGAAATCAGCACTTTGATTATGTAATAACTTGCCAAACCGACGTTATTATTCTCATTATCAACGTCACAGCCCATAACCAGGCTGATTGGGTGTGTGCTGGAGGCGCGCGGGTAATTGGAGGTGTAACACACCGCTCGTCCCGGGCTGCGTCCGTAAGCGAGTCGCTTTATTAGATTGGCCCGCATCGATTCTCGTTGCCAGACCGTTGACTAATTTCCAGACGGGGAGAGGGGGTCGATATGGCCAGATTCAATCTAGCTTGGAAGAGAAAAAAAAAGTAATTTATTGTAATCATATATAAAAACGTGATTACACCGCACCCGTGAGGTCGTAAAGGGACACTGCATGGTTTAAACTAGGACGAACTCGTCGGTTCAACAGATTACTGTATTCTCCGTAGTAAACTATCTTCGGTGTTTGAACAGAAGGTGCAACATTAGCGCTATTTTTATAGTTTTGCATACAAGAAGTCTGTGTTCATTCTGTTATGTCTACATACTTTTATGTGTTCAGTTATGTCAATTCTGTTGTGTTGTGTCCATTCTATTGTGTTCAGTCATGTGTACATTGTGTTCATTGTGTGTTCATTCTGTTAGGCAATATATTTTTTGCCATTGTAGATTCTTTTTAAATAAATGAGTACTGGCACATGCAGGATTTAAAATAGTACTTTAGTACATGATTTAAACAACTAGAGTTTAACTACATCATTTATTTGAATGTAATTCTGTTGTCAATCTGGTTTTTAATTCATGTCCATCAAAACAACTCAAATAAATCAACATGGACGTATGGACGTCTACTAGGGTATTATTATAACCCTCATTATTCAGTCTGTTGGTCAAGTGTCTGGTTCACACATATACACACAGGATTCTGCACACTCATTCAAATGATTCAGAAACAAGATGTTTTTATACAAATCGCATCTAGTGAGGATGACA
This sequence comes from Brachyhypopomus gauderio, assembly GCF_052324685.1. Classification (NCBI taxonomy): domain Eukaryota; kingdom Metazoa; phylum Chordata; class Actinopteri; order Gymnotiformes; family Hypopomidae; genus Brachyhypopomus; species Brachyhypopomus gauderio. The sequence goes on along the minus strand of NC_135223.1, from coordinate 671,486 downwards.
GAATGACTCAAATGACACACACACAAACACACACACATTCTCTCTCTCCATTATTCCCCCACTCTTTGCCCTTCCTCTGTCTTCTACCTCTCCCCGCCTGAGCGGGGGGGGTCGTGAAGGTCACGACCCGTGCCGTCACGTCCTGGAGCTGCGCTCCTCTTCCTCCTTCTCCAGCTGGTAGGCGGGCCTGTAGCGGGTCACGCCCCTGTCGTCCACCACCTGGAGGGACGGATTCCTGAAGGTGTTGTCCATGCTGCCCAGCGAGGTGTACCTTCGGCAGAGACAAAAGGTAAGGGCCACTTACCGGACGGAGTGGCGGGCAGAGATGTGGCTCTAAGAGCCAAGCGGGGAGACGGTAGGGTGGGGGTGCGGGTGGGGTTGGCGTGGCAGAGCGGAGGGGAACGGGTGGTGGCACGGAGCAGGAGGTGCGAGGAGACTCACCCTTTGTCATACAGAATGCAGTAAGGCACATACAGGGTCCTCAAGAAGGACCAGATGTCATGGTACGTCCAGTCCTGCAGAGACAAACACAGCGGACTTTTCTAAACAAAGAGCTGGTGAGCCGCGTGTGTTTGACCAGCCTCAGTCACGACGGTCAGCCTGGCGGAGGTCAAACGGACAGAGATGCCAAAGGACCAATCAGCCACGTCTCAACGCCAGTCAGTGGGAGAGAGAAAAGAGAATGGTGTTCTGCGAGAACAGGCGTGGGAGCAGGAAGCAGATGTTATCGACGTACGGCTCCCACGTCTGCTTCAAATGACAACACAGCTGACCGTGATGCCAACCTCCAGCACTCCGGCTACGCTCCTGCACCCTTCTCCCATTTCTGTACCCTCCATTTCAAATCTCACCACGGCCTGAAACATCCCTCGGAGGAAACCGAAATAAAACCTCCCGAGATTTGTTTTTTGATTTTTTCCAAAGCAGGCTATCAGATGCTGCCATTAATACCATAAAGTTTTAAAGTAAGAGTCATTTGTAGTTCTGACACACAATATTGTCTGCAGTTTCACATCCATAAGTGGCATTGATTGAGATGACTGAGCGGCAGCGCGGGGACTCTGGGGGCCCGATCATCATTAATCACCATTTTCACACTGCCAGTTTATATCTGCCAGCCCCGCGGAGTGATAAGAGACTGAAGATTCTCAGTACTCAACAGTTCATTACGGAAAGTTTACCTGCTTGTCTGGTCTGTTTCTGTGCTTGTATGTACATACGTGTTTGTGCGCATGCGTGTTTTGGACTGTGTGTGTGTGTGTGTGTATTTGTGCCACATTCACTTGGCTGTCCACAGTGTGCAAACAGTTACAGCACAGGTCCCCAACACACGTGATCCGAGCTCCTCCTGTTCTGATCACTAAATGCAATTCATACCAAACTTACGTTTATGATCCAAGTCTGAATAAATGAAACCTTCCATGTCCCACACTGCATTCAGGAGTCACAGTGGTTCGTAAAACTCAACACACCTATAACTCTTGCACGCAACGTCGCCTAATATGGATGGCACGTAGAGGCCATCTCAGCCATAAACACAGCCATGCGGCAGCCAGTGACCGCTGTGAAGGTCAGGACCAAGCCAGAATTATCCTAGGTACATCCTAGACCTACCCCAGACAAGGTAGGTCTGGGGTAGATCTGGGGTAGATCTGGGATAGATCTGAGAGGTCTGGGGTAGATCTGAGGTAGGTCTGGGGTAGATCTGGGATAGATCTGGGATAGATCTGAGAGGTCTGGGGTAGGTCTGGGGAAGGTCTGGGGAAGGTCTGGGGAAGGTCTGGGGTAGGTCCGAGATAGATCGGAGAGGTCTGGGGAAGGTCTGGGGTAGGTCCGAGGAAGGTCTGGGGTAGGTCTGGGGTAGATCTGAGTTCTTTTTCCATTGCTGAAGTTAAGTAATGATGAGTAATGATGAGTGCAATCATTAACAAACCAATATCTCTATAGTCATAGTTCAATCAATACAAATATTAATACTTTAGATATTTATTTACATGCAGTCTGACTTAATGTTGAGCATGCACTTTTTCTTCAATATTTATAAGCAACAGTTTACAGCATATCAATACAACTGTGCCTATCAACCCTATCCGGTTTAACATCTTGAATTCTGGACAGATCATTGTCTCTGTTGTATTTGTAGCATCAGCACTCTAAATAATAACTGTGCCTTTAACTGAATTACTTTTTAATATGTGGAGTCCTACCTAAGTGTGTGCTGTTTCTAGATATCTTATCTTAATGATACATGTTTCTATACATGAGTCCTATGGTGCTGCAACAAATTTGTCTATGGGATAAATAAAGATGGATGGATGGATGGATGGATATGAGAAACAGTAAAAATGATGCAGATTCAGTGATTTCATTAGGAGGTTTCCTGGTTTTCCATATGGTTTCCTGTCTTGTGTCTTTGTTTTGGTTTTGCTTCCTGGTTTTGTTCTATGTATTTTGGTCCTCAGGTACCACGCCCCATTGTTTAGGTCTCCACCCATCATCACTGTTTCTACCCATGTCATATTAGTTCTTGTTATCGGTTATTCGTGTGTTTGCTCTGTCTTGTTGCTGGTTATTGTTAATTCCAGCTTTTGTATGTAGCTTCATCTATGATCTTCAGCCTGTCGGTTATATGTTTCTCTCTGATCGCCCTAGAATTGAATGATTCAACTCCGCTCATCTCTTTGTGACTGCTCTGCATTACACGGTGTGTACGTGTTTGTGTGAGCTCACCAGTAAAGGGTTGACCCTCATGTAGTCCGGCCAGCCAGGGTCCGTGGGGCAGAGGGCAGTGAGGGTACGTGAGTAGGGGTCAGTGCGTCTGGTCCCCATGAGGACAGCACGGAGCTCAGGTCTCCTCTCCTGGACCTCGCTCAGAGCCTGCCGAATGTTGCCCTCCACCGAGATCAAGTCCAGATCATACCTGCATGCACACACACACGCACACACAGAGACACAAAGACACACACTCCTGATGTGACACTCGGAATGACTCCTGTTTCTGTCTCTTGGTGACACTGGCAAACCGTTCTACTATATGTACAATGTCGTGTAGTCAACAGGGATCAAAAGAAAGCATCTGGAAAAGTATCAAATGAACAGTCTCTCCATGAAACACACTTGCAATTTTCATGCAGTAAACAAACAGCAAAGAAATCTTTTAATATTAATTTCTTAATCGTGTGTTTGAGAGAGACGTTGTTCATGCATAGTTTGTTCGTGATAGTTTGGTTGGAGGAGGAGGATGGCCGGTAACCTTTTTATTGTGTCCTGTAGGAATCTCTCCACCTCAGGGAATGGTGAGACGATGCGGATGTAAAGAGCTTTCACTCTGTCCTTGCTGTCTGGACGGACCCTGAAAGGGACGGAGAGAGAGACTTCAGCATCGCTGCCGCCGTCATTCCTCAAACTAATGCTGCTTTAAGGTGACACGTGGGGACACGCGTTGACGGAGGACCCCTTCAGACGCCCAATTTCCACGCATTCGGAGTGGGGCTTACGGGATGCAGGTGTGTGCAGTTTAGAAAAGAGACTCGCATTTCCAGTCGTTCTGAGGTAAAACGTCCACAAAGAAGCGTTCTGCGGTGGGCATATTTCAAAGAAAATAAGGCCACGAGGGCCTTTTCTAAGCCAGCGATGACGGTTCGCCCAGGACGACAGCTGCCATCCCGGACGAGCTCCGTATGACACCGTTCCTCGCTGTCATAATCAAAGGCACCTGGAGGGATTCTGTTTGTCGTGGTAACGACCCGTGCAGCCGTCTAAACCCCGGAACCGCAGGCTGACCTGCGCTTGTGCAGCCAAATTGCTCCTTAGTCCTTCAGGTGTCGGGTTTGTCCCACTAAAATAGGACAGTTAGCACATGCAATCTCCCAGCTTACTCAAAAACAGACGTAAATGAGAGTAATATGATATATCTGTCAAGCCCCGGTATCTGGTACCAACTGTAGAGGTTTCAATTTGCAGCACAAAAAGGCCCCAAAGTGTGTGTCATCCTGTTCTGTAATTATGAGTGCATCTGGACTAACGACAGGACCTGCGTTAATATGCGTAAGGATGATCAAACAAGAAAGGAAGCAGGTAAACCTGAGGTTCCCTGACAGGAAGTGGTTGTGTTTTGGTCTGTAATTCCTTATACTAATGTAAACATCTGTTCTTCTCCAATGTGCTAAAACTAGGAATGAGTTGTTAAGCTTCATAGCCTGTTGTTCAGAATAAGTGCCCTCTGTACTTCACTGGGATGACTCAGCAGTCACACCCTAATCTCCCAAAAGAACAACTTCCCGCTGTCTGTCCCGAAAGGAAGATTGGCTCACGCTACACGCTACGTTTTCCTGTTCTTGGCCTCGTGATCTTGAAGCACTGTGTCTTTCAACTGTGAGACAAAAGGAACTTTTCGCTAGGACTATGTTAAAGGAGACGACACAAATGTCACAAAATAGTCTCGATGTCGAACATGAGCCCATCATTATCACAGTATGCTCCAAGATCAATTACAGGGTATCTTTAGTATATGGTCATTCTCATAATCTAACAAAATATGAGAAACTGAAAATAGAGGTAAATAGTAACAGCAGGGGCACAAATACAATGTACCCTCATTAAAAGTAAGAACTTCACATTACAGTACCAGTGTTACACCAGTATTACAGCATAACTACACCATTAAGTGTAATTGTATACGTGTATTTATACTCACTCCGTACTTACTTTGTATGTAGCGATATTCCGCCCATCGTACAAATACAGAGTACGAGAGTTCCGTTACGCCTCGTTAATCAGTACGTTGCACTATAATTAATGGGGCTGTTACACTGTTACACGGAAGAGTTACCGATCAGTCGGCGGAGAAGGCGGCTTCTCTCCCTCACCGTCGGAGGGCGGCGTAGTACAGGTGGAGCAGGGCGGTGCAGTCCTTGCCTCCGTTGAAGCCCACGCAGATGTCGGTTGCTGGGTACCGCTCCAGCGCTGCCTCGATGGTCCGCAGAGCCGAACACACTTTTTGGCCCAGTGGCGACCCTGCGCGACACCGAACATGCCGTTGGTCCCTGGCAGTTACACCAAGCTCCAGACTTCTCAGTAAGTCCAATGATCAGAGTTCCAGTCCACCGGCACACAGGAAGCAACGTGAACCTGTAGCGGAATAGGCCACCGACCCACCTGAGCTCATAGGAACTGACCCACCTGAGCACACCAGTACTGACCCACCTGAGCTCATCGGTACTGATCCACCTGAGCACATCAGAACTGACCCAACTGAGCTCCTTGGAACTGACCCTCCTGAGCTCATCGGAACTGACCCACCTGAGCACATTGGAACTGACCCACCTGAGCACATCAAAACTGACCCACCTAAACTCATCAGAACTGACCCACCTGAGCTCCTTGGAACTGACCCTCCTGAGCTCCTTGGAACTGACCCTCCTGAGCTCATCGGTACTGACCCACCAGAGCTCATCGGTACCAAACTCTGCAGTTAAAAGGCCTTTAGTCAGTGTGAGAGCACATGGGCCTGTCCCAAAAGCACACCACAACTCAATATGTGACCAGAGAAGAAAAGTACAGGGTGACCACCCACACCCACACTACCCCAGATCTGGTTACAGATGTATTAGCAGGACTGAAGCCTGCAGAGATGTTTAATCATCTCAGCCCAGTCCACATATGTACCCTTTACTGCCCCTGCGTCTTACCGCTGCACGAGAGACTGTACACGTCCTCAGGGGCGACGGCCACTGGGTCGGTGACGAGACGCACCACGCTGCCCCGGGGAAGCTCCGCCTCCAGCTCCGCCTGCGCCCCGCCCACCTCCTCCGCGCTCTCGGAGTCCAGCACCAGCCTGACGCGGTGGTAGTTGCTCAGCCAGTCCGGGTAGGAGCCCAGGGCGACGCGCCGGCCCCAGCGGGCCTGCAGCCGGGCGAGCGCGGGCGCGATCTCCGCCTCGTCGGCGTCCACGAACACCTGCCGCGTGTGGAAGGCGGTGCGTCCGGCGAACAGGTGCGCCAGCCCGTCGAAGGCCCGCTCCAGAAGAGAGGGCACCCCGGGGAAGATGTAGACGTTGCGGACGCTGATGAGTGGGTATCGCAGCGGGAGGCTGGTGCGCGGGTCGGTTCCGTAGTGCAGATGGGCGGAGGCGGGCACGGACGCCAGTTTGGCGGCACCACCCTGGGGGTCCACGTGGCCCAGGTGCTTCTCCAGCAAACGCGTCAGCTCCGGGTGGGCGCACAGACCCTCCCCGAACGCCATGGCCACCGCCTCGAAGGTCACGTCATCATGCGTTGGGCCGATGCCGCCCGACGTGATCAGGTGGGTGACGGTTGGCGAGAGACGGGCCACCTCTTCGGCGATGACCTCCCGGACGTCCGGCACCACGGTGACGCGCTGCACGGAGACTCCTAGCTTCCGAAGCCCTCGGCAAAGGTAGGAACTGTTCGTGTCCACGGTGTGACCCTGACACAGAAAACACATCTGTAGCACTATATGGATATATAGAGATTTTTCAGCCATCGTTCATTGACCTCGCCGTGACCCTTTACGTCCTTGACTCTCAAACCTGAACATAGCCGTTTTTGTCATCACTGATCACTAGGGAACTGTGCCATGACGCAGGACCGCCAACAAGACGTACACTGCTCATAATGTGTCATACAACCGATTTGCATTTGCCACCTTCTCACCTTGAGGATCTCATCGCCGATGATGAGAATAGCAGCTGTGACCTCTCCTCGCTCCTCGGTGGAGAAGCAGCTGCCATTTTGGGCCATGCTGGTGATGTGAGCTCCCACACAGCGGATCCTCGCCACTGCTCTGTTCAGCTGCGGCAATGCCTGAAGCATCCAGTCCTGGGAGTGGGGGGGTCTACACGAAGGGGCAGGAAGACATGCCCTGGGGTCACGGTGAAACACACAGTGAAAAGGGCGTGAAGAACGATACGAGGTGATATGAAATCACATCATTAGAATGGTGCCTGGTCAGCACTTTGGATGCACGCTGAAGATGGATCATCTCCAACAGTTCTTACTTGAACTTCACACTGTCAGAGATGCTCAGAAACGTATACTTTAAAATGATGTTTGAAGACATCCATAAACCAAATATATCTGGCTATTAAAATGAATGAGCAGATTTACTGTGGTCCGGATCTCCACGTCTCAAATGAGGTGTTTTCACTTATAATGAACTGAGCACGATTTATTCTGGAATCTCGAAATGAAGTATGTAGTTATATAGTTAATGTATGTGTGTTGCATAACTGTAATTAAACACGCAGCCTGTCAGACCTATACTAGATGACCAAGCTGACAGGCTTGTCCCTCACCTCCTCGGAGAGTGTGTGTGTGTGTGTGTGTTAATCCAGTACATTTACGCGACAAATACACTTGCCCTGTTTAATTAGCGTTGTCGGAATAAACATCAACTTTGTGGTCGTGTCGGTCACACCATCATCAGTGTTAACAGACGGATGGGGCGTCGCACCGCCCCGCTTTAGCTTAGCTTAGCATACACGTTGAATCACCAATGGTTCTCATAGACACTTAAGTCTGGTATTTAGGATGAACAACGTCACTGGGTAATTGTCACTGTCCTCAGATCGTAATACAGAGATTAACAGAACAACAATCAAATCTGGACGCGGCAGTTAAAATAAACGTTCAGCCCCGCGAACAACTCACCTAAATAAACGACTGTGTGTAACAACCTGAATGTCATTTAGCCGTCACTCTCTAACCCAATTGGAACGCAGTGTTGGCCGGACGTAGAATTGATTTGCCTCTGAACAGACCAATAAGCTTAAAGAAGGGCGGGATATAGAAAACATGCCGGAAGTGTCGCTATTGGAGCGCTGCGCCCCGAAGGGACTCGCGCGATTACTCCAAATGACCGGACGCGCGTGCTGCGTCCTGCTCGGTCCTCCCGTTCCCGTCCCGAATAAACGCAGTTCTGTTCGGACACATGGCCGCCTTTCCTATATGTATTTTGATATTATATAGCGAATTGGTTATTTCTTAAAACAAAATTGTACCTCATTAAATAATACCTTCGTAATATATAAGCTCACTACTGTAGGAAGCCAAATACATATTTCTCTTGACTTTTGCTAATTGTATTTTTTTTTGCCTGTGTTCATTTGGGATCCATAAGACTGGCAAACGATTAATTGACAGTTATTTGAAAATTGTTTTACACAGTATTAACATAATCTACATTCAATTGATTGTTACTGTAAGGATTATGAATTAGGTGGTGACCGACAATATTGAACGTCCGAACCGAAATTAGTTTATTCTTTGTCCAGGAATATGAACAGCCGTTTTGATGAGATATTAATAAAATCTGAAATGAACAAGATAGTTTTATTAAAGAACTTAAAGTGATGAATGCTTCTGAAACAGGAAATGGACAATTCTATCTGATACCTGAGGGCTCGGGGTGATATGGACCTAAGCTGTAATGACTGGATGATGTCCAACGTCCCAAAAATCAAGCGATTCCAGCTTTCTTCGCCACAATGTATTAGCACAAGAACCGTAAATGAGCTGAAAACAGAAAATGATCAGATTGGTCTGTCATAGAGGTTGAGCTTTCCAAACTGCAGTAAATAAAAACCTGTTATTCAAAGCTAGCGTTGAGAGCTCTTTTCCAGAGGAGATATTCTACCAGCGGGTGAGAGGTTGCAGTCCTCTTGTGCACTTCAACGCACAGCATTATTCAGCGCGTACTAATTCATGCTGCGCAAAGCGCGAATGAATGAATGAATGCTGATGAATACATGAGGTTAATTAAGCACGGGCTTGTGGCACAGCAGGCACAAGTCGCATGCGCTGAGAAGAGTTTCCTCCCTGCTGAAGCTCGCAGAGGGCACTGCATGCTTCTGGTGTTTCTCAGATCCCATCGGCTTTGCTCTTAAAAGGCTTAATGAATGTTCTGCATCAGGTATTGGGACAATGCAAAATACTTAGAGAAGGACTGTGAGCAGCGGGATGGCACACAATCCTCTTCGTTAGTTCTTAGACGGTTAACTTTAGAAAAGCTTGAAGTTAAACTGACTTGACCCCTAGTGGTACGGTGTTATTATTGCAGCCAGTGAACATTTATTGTGCATGGTCTACAGTGCACCATATTTTGTTGTTAGAGCAAGCGTATACGCTGATGCTGCAGGATGTCTTACACTGATCTGAAATTATTCAGAGCAGGTTTGTTGATGCTTCTGCTGCAGTGGCTGATGGGATGATGAAATGTTGCTGATGGTCAAACCTGAGGCACGTGATAGTACATATATATTACAGTATTACTCTCTCTCTCTCTCTCTCTCTCACACACACACACACACACACACACACACACACACACACACACACACACACACACACACACACACACACGAACACAAATGTCAAATCAGCCAATCACATGGCAGTAACTCAGTGCATTTAGGCATGTAGACATGGCCAAGACGATTTGCTGCAGTTCAAACTGAACATCACAATGGGGACGAAAGGTGATTTAAGGACTTTGAATGTGGCATGGTTGTTGGTGCCAGACAGGCTGGTCTCAGTATTTCAGAAACTGCCGATCTACTGGGATTTTCATGCACAACCATTTCTATGATTTACAGAGAATAGTCAGAAAAAGAGAAGATATCCAGTGAGCGACAGTTCTGTGGGGGCAAATGCCTTGTTGATGCCAGAGGTCAGAGGAGAATGACCAGACTAGTTTGAGCTGATAGAACTGCAACAGTAACTCAAATAACCAGTCGTTACAACCGAGGCATGCAGAAGAGCATCTCTGAATGCATAACATGTTGAACCTTGAAGCGGATGGGCTACAGCAGCAGAAGACCACACCGGGTGGCACTCCTGTCAGCTAAGAACAGGAAACTCGAATGGCCTCCACAGTCACCAGACCTCAATCCAATAAAGCACCTTTGGGATGTAGTGGAACAGGAGATTCACATTATGGATGTGCAGCCGACAAATCTGCAGCAACTGCGTGAAACGATAATGTCAATATGGACCAGACTCTCTGAGGAATGTTTCCAGTACCTTGGTGAATCTATGCCATGAAAGCAGTTCTGAAGGCAAAAGAGAGAATCCAACCCGATACTAGCAAGGTGTACCTAATAAAGAGGCCGGTGAGTGTATGTGTGTGTGTGTGTGTGTGTGTGTGTGTGTGTATATATATATATTGCATAATATTGATAGAGTTGATAGTCTGACAAGCCTGAAATTAAGATGCCCATTTTCCTAACTGGAGGCCTAAAATGAAATAATGCTTTAATATAATTTCTTAGCAAGCATTGTTGTCTGAATTTATGCTTCGTGTGGTATTTTAAGTCTGTCTTATCTAAATTACAATCTAAGATCGTAAGAATTTTACAGCTGACACCTTTATTTAGTTGGATTAACAGTCTCTGTGTGTTGTAAGTTTATTAGTTATTTGATCGGTCTATATCCTGTGCTGATACAGTCGGGGACGAACATTTATGACTCTTCATTTAAAACCGTAATGGTTAAGAATAACATTGGGGGACGTGTAATTCCCCCCCCGCTTGACTTGTACAAAACAAGTCAAGGCCACGCGCGCAGAGAACCAGGTGCAGGCGCTCGCGCGGACGCCCGACGACGTGACGCAGTCACCGATCACGGAAGTCGAGTCTTTCTGGACCGTGGAGAGGGGGACAAGTTGGGGGAGGAAAGAAAGAGTGAGAGAAAAGAAACATTTTATGACGCCCGTCGTTGTTTTAACGGGCGAACCGACCCGCCACTGGACTACCCGCGTTCTTCGGGGTAATATTGTAGGAAGTTGAGGTGAGAGGTGTTTTGGGAGAGCGGGACACCGGAGTGGAGCCCAGAGGAAGCGCGGGTAAGTTCTGGCGGAGTTTGGCCGCACTTTCCGACCGTGTGGTCCGGGGAGGAACCGCGAGCGGCGCCGTCCCGGGCTCGAACCGGTCCGTTTCCGTGAAGTTGTTACACTGTGTCGGCTTTGGGCGCGTTCGCGTGTATTCTGCTGCCGTTTCGAGTCGCCACACGACTACTTTTCCTCCGTGGCTCACTCCTCTTTCCTGCCTTCGACACGCCGCGCTCCGCGCTCCTCCGGTAGGCCACCACCTCGTCCATGTTTCGGGGTCAACTCTACTCATCCCAACTGTTGAACCGGGGAGGGTTTCTCACACGTATAGTCTGTGGTAAACTTGTAGTCTCCCCGCGTCCGGTGAAAGTGTCCCGTACAGCAGTGTATGGGTGAGTAATGGTGAGTATTTTATTAACGAGCCCAGTCTCTTAACCCACAGGGAGGAACACTTGAACACTTTTAAGGAGAAGCTTCAACCAGACACCGCCTGAACCTCCGTCCCTCGGACATTTTGAAAAGCTTAAAAAACGTGAACACGTCTAAACAGAGGCGCTCATTTTCCACTATTCAGCACCAAGAGTTTTAAGTACTCCAGTCAGGCTTCACTGTTTTAGTTCATCGTTTTAAAGCAAATGTTGTTCAGCAAATGCTACTGACCATTCAGCAAATGTTAATAATGCTGTTATTAACCACACACAACGCAACAGGTCAGTGTAGTGGGAGTGGGTTTGGGTCTATCCGTGCTTGCTTGGGCCTTTACACGTACGTTTAGTGGGGCAGTCCTGATGTATATTGTTTTGTAATTGCTTTGAATGGTCTAATATCTACACTGAGCATAAAAAGGTATGTCATTACAAGAGAGAACAGTGGAAGAAGTTTGGACCTTGGAGTGAAATGGGTTAAGCGGGCCATTAAATCGAACATATGATCTATGCTTTGAACCGTTTTCAGATGGTTCAATCACTTCTCGCAAAAGAACTGAAAAAGTCTATCAAATTAGTTCTCACCAACTTCTTGTTTTATAAAAATCAAGGGATGAGGGGTCAGTGTATACCTCACAGTCCTTTTGACATTAATTATTACTTTGGTAAATAATACAGCTACAAACATTAATTTCTAAGATGGAAGTGCAGGCAAATCACAAAGCCACAACAAAGTGCATCATCAAACTGAAGGTTTATTTCATGATCACACTCCATTTATGAGGCAACTAGGAGTATCTGTAGCTAAACTATTCAGGAGGAGAATACAAACACAGCAGCTTAAGTAGGTGTGTGGGTTTCTTCCTGCGTGTGAATATGGGTTTGTTTCCACACTACTTCAACAAGTGAGTTAAACTCACTCGTCCCTCCTTGTCTGACTAGAAACAGGAGGTCCAGGCTGACAGTCAGAATTATTTCTGCCACTAAATTGACGGGCCGAGACTGAGTGATACACACACATACACCCACACCCACACACACAATCTCAGACAGGCGTGTCAGTCCAGACGATTTCTTTCGTATTTGAGGTGTATTGATCGATGACTGGCCTCAGAGACACTTCTATATTAACTGTCATCGCAAAGTGAAGAGAGTTTTCTCACATCTCACACTGACATTACATTTATATGTGTTTTACAACTCCACCCTGTTCTTGTTAAATCTGAGTTTTGCTTCTCAGGAAGTTGCAGAGTGAGTGTGAATCCTATATAGCAATGCCAAAATCCAAACTTAACACTTATTATTTTTTACTCAGAAAAACAGGATATCGAATGATTGTAGTCTTATGTAACATATTTCTCAGTATTTGTCATTGTTCTTGTAAAAGCACCGTTGCTCGTGGCCATGCAGTACGGTCACGTGATGTTCGCCACTGCTTCACGTTTCAATGTCTCTCGACGCTCCAGTGGCCGGTGTCAGCCCTCGATCTGCTCTGGCCATCTAGACAGGAAAGGTTACTCCATCTGCTTACCACGGGTGTCACTTTGAGCATCTGCATGGCCAATGCCGTATTCACCCTTGAGTAGTGGCTGTTGGCTCATTCCCCCTGACCGCGATGGCCGGCCCCGGAGCTCCACAGCACTGCTGAACGTGGTTTCATTGCATTAATGGCCCCAGTTTGGTTAAATAAGTTTTAATGATCTCATCTGTCCGTCGCTCTTAGGTCATCCATGGTGGGATTGGAAATAAGTGCCAGTATGTTCCCATGGTCTTTTGAAAATACCAAAAAAAAAAGGATGAACTAAATGTGAAATTCTCATTATTAATTCTGAAACTGCTTTGATTACATTTTTTTAAATAGTGGCATTTCTGACCTGCTTATAAGTGGATGGTCATTTTGTAAACTAAAACTATCCACTTTATACAGATTTTAAAATGCACATTGTTAAGCTCACGAGTCAGCTGTTCTAAGCTTGATAGTATTTACATTGCCAAAGCAGAGAACGCTACTTGGAAATACCACATTATAAAACCAGAGTTAAAAAAAAAGTTACCCATGCCATGACAACATTCTTTATGGCCTTGCTAATCTTACGGCTGTACACGGTCATTACCGTGTCTGGGAAATTACAGGACGTTGGACTGCACTCAGAAGCAAGGACGAGTTGGCATGGCAGACCACAGCAGGTGGCACGTGAGCTCGGGCCCGTCCCACTACATCTGGACGCTGGCGTCCCACTACATCTGGACACTTTGGGCCTTGTCTTTCCCATGCAGAAACTCCCATTTCAACACAGCTTTGCAGCGACATTCTTTGAGGTTGCGTGTGTTGAGGTCATGGATAAATGTCTGACTGTATTTGGGGAAATTGTAGGTTTCCAAACAATGATCAATGCTTCAGTTTCCATTTTTACTGAAACTTGTCATTTTGGTAAGAAATGTCAAATTCACCAACAGATTTGGCAGGTAGCTACAGTAGGACGGCAGGAAATATCCAAAAAAAGTCACAGCACTCACAGCCTGGTTGGGTCGTGTCCTCACTTTGAACCTTGGGGGAGAACAACGATTATAACAATTTAGACTAGCGTCATGTATTATAGTAGCGACAAACATCGCGCTTGATATCCGAGTCAAAAGCTAGCAGACATAAAGCAGAGTAGCGCAGTTGGGCTTGAACTGTAGACGTTATTCACTTTTAGACAACTGCCTAAACAAAGTTACCTCAACATTGTAAAGGGTTGAGAATGAAAACATTGCAAAAACATTATTCACGAGCTACAATAAATAAACGTATATCTTACCTCAATCAATCAGTAGGCACCCTTAACCAAAATAAAACTTTTTTGTTGACATAAAATGATCTTTTTAATCTGTTCTTAGTAACTTGATGCAAGACCCATGGTAGCAATTTCTTCTAAAATGTATCATTGCAGGAACAGAGCTGCATATATCTTGTGGACATTAGTGTAGTGGATCCGGTTTCTTCTCTTCATTCATATTCTAAAACCACAGTGGCCCCGTGTGGGGACAGGGTCACCTCTTCGCACGGATGGGTCGGGTCGTGCAGTCTAGACGCTGTCTAGGTCTCAGCACACAGACATGTGGACAGACATTAGAAACACCATTAGTTTCATCTTAATGTTATTGGTGTAGAAAGTGCTTTATATTTACTTTTAAAAGACTTGATTATACCAACAAGAGGTATGAGATGTGTGCGCGCTTTCTCCTATCTCCTTTTCATTTTTACAGAGCAGATAGATGTATTTGCAGTAGTGTATGAATCTTCCTTAGTGTGAGGTCAAGTATTAGCTAGTTAAAAATAAAAACATTACCAGATAAATATCCTGCTTAAAGAGTCAATGGCATCACACTACTAGCACTTGTTGAACATCTAGCGTATCTCTGTGTGTGTGTGCACCCACACAGGCTCTCGTTAATCCTCCCGTCTCTCTCACTCCGTGATTGGTCCAATCAGAGTGGGTAGAGGTCATTTTTGTTAGGTTTTTTATCAAACTCGCAATGTTCAGCTTCCTGCCCCCACACACAATTTCACACAGACACAAATGTGTGAAGTGTGTGTTACCTCTGTGGTATATAGAGTTTGTCATGGAATAAACATTATTGTAAAACAGTGCTGGAGTCGGTGAAATGCAGCAATTGGGGGGGGGGGGGGACGAAATATGTGCAGATATTAGAGCATAATAAAAAATTTACAAGGAATATAATGTAAGAAAAATATGAACAAATAAACATTCATATGAGCTACAGGATAACTTGATTAAAGTGATCTGTGGGGGGACAGTTCATTGAGATGGTTGTTAGAGTGAGGTGTGGGGGGGGTGAGGTGTCCGCGCGTATGTGGCAGGGTGAGGGGTGGGGGGGGGGGGGGGGGGAGAGGTGTGAGTGTGTGTGTAGATGTGTGTGGGGGGGGAGTGAGGTGATGGCTTTCACAGCCTGGGGGAATAAACTGTATTTCTGTATGTTGGTGGTTGACTTTAGTTGTCTGAACCTTTTGTTAGAGGGGAGGGGGGGGAAACGGGTATTAACCAAAGTGTTGTGTGTTTTGCTATGCAAAAATGGCCTTCTGCATGGTCTATTTATGGCCTTTTTATAGTATTCGTCCCTAAGTGAAGAAATTATGTCTGGATGGATAAGCTGATGCATATTTCTACACCTGCTGCACGTCCACTCCTGAAGGTCGGTCTAGGTTCTCTGGTGACAGGAGACTGCAGATGACCTTCCTCCCTCCCTGAGGATGAGGAGGCTTCTAATTGAACCTGCTATCTGCTCATTTCGGTTTTATGACCCTTGGAGGATGGTGTGCGACCTTCTTGGGGGGCCTTTGTGCTTAGTCACAACCCCAGGCACGCTGGTGTCACGACATGGTGGCAGTCTGACTCAAGGTCTAGAGCGAGACCTGCTGGAGGCGCCCAGTCCCCATCCACCTGTCTCCTCACCGGAGTCCTACAGTCCTTCACTCCCCTACCTGCTGTTGTGGCTGTCTCTCAGGGACAGGGACAGGCTGTCTCTCAGGGACAGGGACAGGCTATCTCTCAGGGACAGCAGGTGTTGCCTGACCTACTGCAGAAAAAACCCACAAGCAGCAGCAAAAGTGATGACGGAAAAGTGAAACTGAAAACATTGCGGAGGCAGAACCTGTGGGCTGTGGCCCTAACACTGACACTGACACTAACCCTAACACTAACCTCTAACCCTAACCCTGACACTAACCCCTAACCCTGACACTAACCCCTAACCCTGACACTAACCCCTAACCCTGACACTAACCCCTAACCCTGACACTAACCCCTAACCCTGACACTAACCCCTAACCCTGACACTAACCCCTAACCCTGACACTAACCCCTAACCCTGACACTAACCCCTAACCCTGACACTAACCTCTAACCCTGACACTAACCTCTAACCCTGACACTAACCTCTAACCCTGACACTAACCACTAACCCTGACACTAACCACTAACCCTGACACTAACCACTAACCTCTAACCCTAACCTGTGTCAGTGGTAGGTGGCAGAACCCGTGGCCCTAACCCTAACCCGTGTCACTGGCAGTTGCTGAGACGGAACTGTTATATTTAGTCTAAACATTGAGCCGTGAGTCTCTGGATGTGAAGAGAGATGGAAAGATAGACGGGTGATTGTGTGATCTTTAACTGTGTTTACTAAAGCACAACAGGCTGTGTGACATACAGTTTGCGCTGTATAAGCATTCATTTACTATATGTTTTAAGAAGTAGCTTTTTCAATGAATAATAGGGCATTTTTATTCTTTAGGACATTTTATTATTACAGTTTACAATTACAGTTTATTACAAGATGCTTCACTTACTCTCACCACACTAAAAACAAAACTGTTGTTACAGCAGTCCCTGTTTGTGGCGTTGGGCAATATCACAACAGGAGGACCACTCAAAAACTCAGCGTTGCCCCTGGAGATTTGCGCTCATCACATTCTGAAAGGTGTGGCATGGTTTTCAGTAGGATCGTACAAAAGCTGATTAAGCAGTTATGTCATGTCTGTCCAAGTCACCGTCTGAAAGGGCCCTGTGGCAAACGCAGGCAGAACATGCCTCTTAACTCATGGGTCTGTGCTCTTGAGAGACGGGAGAGAGTGAGTGGTGAGGAAGGAGGAGGAGATGGGGGCGGAGCCTGAAATAGAAAGACCAAATGTTTGTGTTCCGAGAGACTGAATGTTTATCTTCACTCCCATTTCCACATAGGACAAAATTAGTTTTAGTAAGCAAGATCTTGCATTTTGTCATATTTATTTAATATTTCCCACGACCCAATGAATGGTCATGTTGTGAAATATATTACTGTGGAATATAAACACATGAATCAGCATTTTGTGTGAAAGAGTGAGAAAAGACACACTCATGGTGTGTGTGCGTGCGTGCGTGTGCGTGCGTGTGTGTGGGTGGGTGGACGTGAACACCCAACACACAACAACTCCATGCGTGACGGACAGAGTTTTTCTTATCTCCTCATACTTCCTGACAGAGAGGACTTGTAAAGAGCAAGAGAACACAGCCACATTTAAGACGCCTCAGCTGTTTGAAGTCGAGAGAAGACGACGCCGTTCTCATTCTCTCAAGTGCTTCATCACCAGAGTTCATGCTGGGGTCAGAGCACAGTGACTCATCTCCTGGGATACATACTGTGCTAAGTCAGGGGGTTGGTAGTTTTTCGTACTACCAAGCCCCTCCCATAGTTGTAAGGGGACCTGTGATAACATTTAACAGCACCAGGGCCCTGAAGAGAAATAAATTGCTTCCATTGTTATAGGTTGAAGGTGTTGAGTCCTTGGGAATGTACCGCACAACTGTGGTGTGCCACACGGCGGAGGCCAGCTGTCCCTGTGCTTCATGCTTCAGTATAGCCCAGACACATCATTCCAAACTGGGGGATTGTTTTTGGTCATAACATCTGACGGGTTCATGACATAATTGAGCGGTCAGCACAGGGAAATGTAGTCCTGCGTCCGACATCTGCTGTTTTTAATTGGAGTGCTATGGGCCGTGTCACACTGAGCAGTGGAAGCTTGACGGACATTCTGTGCCGTGCTGCTCTGCCCTTGAACGTGGCTGAGCTCATGTAGCGGAGGCTCAGAAGTGTATCTCCCACCAGTCTCTCCTTTTCCACACAACCTGGCAGCACAGACCACCTCACAGACTTCCAAACAGGACACCTCACAGACCACCCCACATGCATCCTCAGACCACCCCACATGCATCCTCATAGACCACCCCACAGACTACCTCACAGACCACCCCACATGCATCCTCATAGACCACCCCACAGACTACCTCACAGACCACCCCACATGCATCCTCATAGACCACCTCACAGACTACCTCACAGACCACCCCACATGCATCCTCATAGACCACCCCACATGCATCCTCACAGACAACCCCACATGCATCCTCAGACCACCCCACATGCATCCTCATAGACCACCCCACAGACTACCTCACAGACCACCCCACATGCATCCTCATAGACCACCCCACATACATCCTCATAGACCACCTCACAGACCACCCCACATGCATCCTCACAGGCCACCTCATAGACCACCTCACAGGCCACCCCACAGACTTCCTCACAGGCCACCTCATAGACTTCCTCACAGGCCACCTCAGACGGTGCTGCATCTTACAATCTATTGAGGTGCTCGAGCCAGCATGCACTGCCCTAGAGGCAAGCTTTTGGAAGCCTGCAAGGTCGCTTTTCAAATCGGGTGCTGCAAAATGTATACAAAATCCAGCTCACTGTTGGAAGATAGAAAGGCAGGAATACCAGAGCACACTACCCCTCCCCCTGCTGGAGGGCCATTCCACTCATTCCATGGTGTGTCTGAGCACGACCACGTCTCTCTCTCCCTCCCCCTCTCTCTCTCTCTCTCACACCCACGGCGTGAAGGAAGATCCAGTCTTTCACCTGGCTGATCCCAGGTGCTGTGTTCAAACGCAGAGAGGGTGCGTGCGAGGACTAGCAGCTGGACACCGCAGCAGAGCCGCTGATGGCTAAGACAGCCTGTATTGACTAGCCTTATAGCCTTGACCTGAGGACTTGTGGTTTTCAATGTGCATGCATGTGTGTGTCGTGTGCTAATGTGTGTTTGTATGCACTTTGTGGTGTTTCTAGGGAGTTCATACAAGCAGAGTGTTGTCCGATGGAGTATGTGGTAAGCTTTTGCCATGCACACGCATGCTCTTTCTCACACACGCGCGCACACACACTCACACCCCATCTGAGGTATAGAGGCTGAATGTTTTGCAGCTCATGGAGCTCAGCGGTTAATTCTCCATCTCCATTTTTTTATGTCTCATGGGCTCTTGTGGGAAGAGCTTATTCCTTTGCCCGTGGCCCGCGCTACTTTGCCACCCTCGCCCAGTCACAGTCCAGAGTCAGGTTTAGGGTTGGGGGTTGGGGGTTTAGGGTTTAGGGGTTAGTGTTAGGATTGTCCTGTCTAGTTGTTCACAAGCGGTACAGCCATGGCATGGAACACGGACTTTTTCGTTTTACCGATTTTCAAATTTTAAAATGTAGGTGTCGTCCATCGTGCCTACCTGTGTCATCCGTCATGATGTAACACATCAGCGGTGCTGTACCGGTTCTCCACATGGTGGGAAACGTGGTCTCCTCCCGTCTTTTACAGCGAAGCCCACTGCACTATTGCTGTGGCGTTCAAGAATCGCTGCCCTGGACTTTATACTCAGTTGACCACTTTTAGGAATTGGGGTGAACAAATTTGATTGGGTGAAGGAACTTGGGCTAGTCGCAAATCATTACCCAAAATAGGTCACCATGTCTGGACTAGCATAGAACTGCTTGCAAAGTTTTTCTGCATGTCAGCACTGCAGACTCTGGAGCAGCCACACACACACAGCCCACCAAGTACACAACACTCCTGTTCTGTTTCTCTGGGGACCTGAATATGTAGGTCATCGCAGACCACGGTTTGTCGTCAGACACGGCCTCTGTGCATCTGTCAGCCACTTCCTGTTGGCTTCCTGTCGTCACGTGCCTGCCGTGTGAATTTCAGCCTCAATACCCAGAGTTCTTCTCCTCCGGGACACCCTCAGGGTGGAGGAGCCACCTGACGTGCCTCCGCCCACCCTGCCTCCTCTCCTCCGCACCCACGTCCGTCCCCTCGCCCACCACGGTGTAGTCCGGGCCTCTTCTCCTCTCTGGTGTGCTGAGGTTGTCTTCCCATCCTGGTGTGGGTTCCTCCACTCCTCTCTGGGTTCCTGGACTGCATCTCTTCCTCCGGGGTTTTCTGGATCTTTCTTCTTCTGGCCTGCTCCTACCTCAGGCAGTACGTAGCACTGCTGGGATTCGAACGTATAGCTCATTTATCACTGTGTAGCTTCTATTGGTTGTTCCACTAAAGGGTGTGCGCAAAAATCCACGAAGCGTTGTTGACTGTTTCTCTCCACGACTCACTCTCACATGTCTACTGTAGCTGAAAGGTTAGTATGCATGGGTTAGTACACAAGGGTTAGTGTATTCATCTATTAAGTTGCATTCTGTCCTGTGTTTTCAGCCCAGTTTGGTTTTATTTGTGTAGTACTTTTTGAAACGGGTCTGGACACAACAGTGCGGTTCAGAACCTCAGTGTGTGTGTGTGTGTGTGTGTGTGTGTGTGTGTGTGTGTGTGTGTGTGTGTGTGTGTGTGTGTAGCTGATCCTTTCTTCTCTTCTGCCTTGTCTGTCTGCTTCTCTTTATCTTGCTGTATTTTTTATTTGCATTTGTTCTGTTTTGTTCTTGTGGTTGATTTTCTCTACTGTATGTGAGGTAATGTCAACTGCTAATGGTTTCTGTCTCAAACATTTCCAGTATGACAAAGGCTGTGCTTCCTTTGCCCCTCCCTCAGTGTCTTTGCCCCTCCCTCAGTGCCTCTGCCCCTCCCTCAGTGTCTTTGCCCCTCACTTGGCTGCGTCTGCCCCTCCCTCAACTGCCTCTGCCCCTCCCCCAGCAGAATCTGCCCCTCCCTCAGTGTCTTTGCCCCTCCCTCAGCTGCATCTGCCCCTCCCCTAGCTGTGTCTGCCCCTCCCTCAGTGCCTCTGCCCCTCCCCCAGCTGTGTCTGCGCAGACGTCTGTGATGCAACTGTCTTTACTGCTGTCTGGTTTTCCTCGACGTCTTGATGGAGCTGACAGCACAGACCAGTGACTGGGACGATGCTAAACTCACCCATCACCATGTCCCCTGGGACCAGGCTTTCCCCTGGTGCACTCTGGGAGTTGCAGTTCATGGATGATAACTGTTGTCATTGCTGTTGTCCAATATTCAGGTAATTAATCTAAACATCACAACGGTGGACAAACGAGGCCTGCGGGGCACGTCGAGAGTGCGGATGTCCTTCATCTAACCTTGAGAGAGTTTCATAATGCACCAGATGATGTGTTGAGTCACCAGCGAAGGGAGCACCAGGCGTCCGCATGTCAAGGTCCCGCAGGCCGGCAGGACCCAAGCCCAGATAACAGGAAATGACAAAATGGGAGGAAGGAAGAGTGAACTCATCTATCCTCGCAGCTCTAAGGTTACCACGGGAAAAGTGCTCCCTCTCTCTCCTCTCCATCTGCCTGTCCGCTCCATCCAGACACCCATCCACCGTACAACCCACCCACACCCCCACCCTCTCATAAGTACGTGCATTAGAGAGTGGGGCAGGGCCGATCACAGATGCTCAAGCAACTGCCACTGCAAGGAGATGGAAAGAGAGGAAGAGAGGGAGGGAGAGAGAGAGTGGAGGGAGGGAGGGAGGGAGGGAGAGTGGAGGGAGGTGGAAACAGGAATCAGCAGCAGTGAGTGAACGTGCATCGGGAGGAAGGAGCCAGAGAGAGAGAGAGACAGAGAAAGAGAGAGAGACAGAGAGCAAGAGAGCCCAGCAGGGGAGGACAGGAAAACAGAGGACAGTTGGCCGTGCCGTTCGATCCCCCAAACGCAGACGGAGGCTGAGAGGATGAGCGAGAGTGTGAGCGCGGCGGACAGAGAGGGAAACAAAGGCTGACTGGAGCGCCGTTATCCCAGCGCGACGGGCGGAGAGGCGGCAGCGGGACTCACTCGGACCAAGGAGGACAGCTCCCGCATGACTTTGTGAATTTTTTTTTTGGGAGAGAGGGAGCGTGTGAATGAGTAGGAGCGAGAGCACGCTTTCTCAGGGAGGAGTACAGGACTCAGGGAGAGAGTGAGATCCACATCAGGACTGTGCTTAATGGGGAGGGTTTTCTCCAGCGTGTTGAAGATTCATTCACTCATTTTCTTTTCATGGATGGCCAGTTTGGCTGAACTTTCTCACAGCCGATGAACTGTACCGAGAGCGGACAAAAGAAGCCATATCACGAATGCTTGGTGACACTTGATGTATTAGTTTATTTTGTTCATAGCAACAGTGAGCAAACAGGCTTAACATTTCTGGTGTTACTTTATGCAGAAAAAGAATCAGGTTCTTCATATGCAAAACTTTGTGTGCTACTTAATGAGTTAATTAACGAGTTATGCGGCAAACGTACTGCAAACTCTGGTTTTGTGATTAGTTTAAGTGCTCTTGGCACAAGGTCCTTTTGCAGTGTTCTGTTTTTAGCCGGAAGTGTTTTGTCACTGTAACTGTGTGTGTGCGTGTATGTGTGTGTGAGGGTTTGTTTGTGTGCATGGTACTCTTGAGAAATATTTGATTTCCTCGGCGGACTGGTGGCCCTGCTGCGCTCTGGCCCCCCGTGTTTGTTGGTGAGCCTCGTAGGCTCTCAGGGTCCCAATGCCAGCATCGATTAGCTTCACGCCGGCACAGCCGCGGGGACGACTTGGCGGCCGCCTGCCCGCGTGCTCAGCAGACTATTGATTGGCAGCCGGACCAACGGAGCCGTTCCAGGAAGCTCAGTGCGGCGTGCGCCCGAGCCGCTCGGCTGTCTGATTGGCTGAGCGTGCCGTGCCCCCCCCCCCCCCCCCGCTCTGCTGCCTGATTGGTCGAGCGTGGCGCCGACAGGCTTTGCGTTGGCGGAACTCGTTGCCTTTTGTTTGGGTTCTGTCAAGATTCCGTCTGGCAGGATTCTGCCCCGCTGTCTATCGCCATGGCAACAACCTGGCAGCCGTGAAGTTGTAACTGGTTGTCTTCACGAGTTAGCATGGACCGAACTTTTGCAGTGACTCTCCTACATGTGACTTGGGTAACATTCTTTCAAGCCAGCCGAGGTTTTTTGAGGTGCTGTTTCTCTCTTCTTTCTCCTTCGCTCTTGTGATCTGTACATCCATCCACAGTCAAGTTCTCACTCTTTCTACAGTTTGGTGGGTCACACCTCTCATTACGTTTGTAGATCAATTCCACCATCACCAACAGCAATTAGGTGCTGAGACAAGCGATGAAACAAACATTTTTATCTCGGATATTCAGGTCACGTTCAGGTTCCATGGTGAGTTTGCGTGTCTGGCTAAGTGTGACTAAAACAGCATTGCCGTTAAACTCAGGTCTGGCCTGCTAGCAGCACGCTAGCCAAACACCGCTGTCCCCCACGTGCAACAAACCCAGTGCAGAGCCACTAGCAGAGCGTTAGCGTCAGCTGACCTGCTCTCCTGGGTTCACACGTGTCACTCTCGTGTAGCTCACGTGTTTTACTCTCGTGCAGCACTTCATAGGGAACTTTGTCACATTTTGTTCCCTCCTACTTGCCTTTGGTTCAGCGCCAGATAGATTGGAACCTGTTACCACGGTGAACCTGTTACCCAGCGACTGGCCTTAGACCCAGCACAGCCAGACAGTGGTTCTGCCATATTCTTGATGTATTGGTGCTATGTTCGAGCTGCCATGGCTCGACTTTGAGGCTTTAGAGTCTATGTGCCGCATCTCTGCACTGCTACAGAGCTGTTTCTTTTATTTCGTGCAAAGTTCACGTTGAATTTTTCTACCCCTTTTGCACTGTTTCCCTTCAACACTGTGCGCCATGGGTGGTATAATGCGGTAGCCGCGGCTAAGAGCTCTTCATTTCAGTCGTCTGAATGCCATCTGATTGGATGGTGCCGATGCCGTTCGAGTGTGCGGGACGGCACAGCGCAGATCTGCCGCCGATACGCCGCTCCGTGTTCCGCTCCACGTCATTATAATCACCGGTGCATTTTTATAAACTCTCGACGAAAGTCTCGGAACTTACCGGCACTGAAAAGACACTTCTTGTAACAATCGTTCACAGAAGCGACTGACTGGCCCCAGCCTTGCTTGGTTTTGGGGCACCAAACCATCCCAATACAGCCATCGGTGCCACGTCACACCAACTCAATCAACGTCTCGTCAGTTGGAGGACTGACACGGCAGCTCTTCTGGCGGGAAATCCTGTCAGGACGGGACAGCTGGAGGGCGAGACCAAGCCAGCCATTAAGAGCAGGGTGCGGCTACCCTTGTGGTCACTGAAAAGGGCTTCTGCGGTTTTGCTAATACACAGTAGAACTGTATTGAAGGACAAGCTGGCGAGCTCTGCTCTCTGCTAAGACTGTTCCGGACTGTTCCGCACTGTTGAATGGTTAAAGAACTGTTAGAGGTTACAGACTGTTGCTTCTTTGGCAGAGTCTTAGTGAGATGGTCAATGACCTTGCTAAGCTGAGCTGGAGTAGGTTTTCTCTCAGGAAACTGATTTATTAAGACAAGCTATGCTTGATGGAACTCTTCCTCAGATAAGAGATGTCATTTAGGGTAATGAGGGAGTGATTGATTGTCCAGTCAGCCTCTAATGAGCCCTCTCCTCACAGCTCTCTGTGGGTGGAACTTCAGACGGAGCCAATCAGGTCTCATTATCATCAAGCTGGCTAACTGGTGCTTGTCGTTACAGTGGGAACTCATGTAGTGTTGTAGTGTTGGTGGTCATTCACTTTAGAACTTTATAACAGGACATGACAACAATATGCTCTGGTTTTGACCATTCTACAAGGTCATCTCTGGGACTCTCATCAACTGAGTGGTTCCTCTAATGGTGCTCAAATTATGTCAGATTTGATATACTTTAACTTCACAGAAGACCTTCAGGGCTCTGCTAGATTACTTCACCTTTTTCTAACTCTGTGAGTGTGTCTTTAACAGCCTGTGTACCTTTAGGGTTTTGTGTTTCTTTAGAAGGCGATAATAGAATTTGAACTAGTTAATAGTTTCTAAGCGCTAAGCAGCCTGGAGAAGGGGCAGGACGGCGGGGGAGGGGCTGCCGGGCAGCGCGAGGTTGTCTGGAAGAAGCGCGCCAGTGTGACTGAGAGGGAGTGGGCACGCGAGAGGCGGCGGGAGGAGGAGGAGAGGAACCGGGCCCAGTGCGCCGTCTGGAAGCTCAGAGAGGGCTTCCACGAGAGGAGGGACAGGGAGGGCCAGCGTCTGAAGGGACACGCCGTGGAAGAGGGGAGGGAGACGCAGCCAGAAGTGATCTGGAAGCGAAGGGAGGAGGAGGAAGAGGAGGAGCGGGTGAGGGAGCGAATCCGGCTGGACGACAGTGGGCCCAGAATCATTTGGAAGAAGAAGGAGAGGGAGTGAAGGGTGTAAAGATAAGGGGTGTGCAGTGACCCACGGCGGGGAGGGAGTCTTGTGGTTCGGACACTTTTCCACTCTGTTTATGGCATGGACTGTTTATCTCATTCGGGCCCTGAGGTTTGGATCAGAACATTGCGATGTGTATCGGGCTGTATCTGGTAGAACAACTCTGTTTTTCTTTAAGTGATCAGCATTAGCTGGTTCAGTGCTCTCTCTCTCCCCCTCTCCTCCTTACTCTTCCTCTCCTTTCTACATTGATCTGTCTGTTCCCTGGAAGTCTCTCCTCTTAGTCTCTGCTCCTGTTAATAGGCTTTTTATGGGACTCTGTCAGACACGAGCTACTAGAGTGGAGCTTAGAACATGCTAACAGAAGCGTGTGCACACACACACATACACACACACACACACACACTAACAAAGCATTTGCTGAGCTTTCTCTCTCTCGTCATTCTTTCTCTGTGACACAATATTTAAGCCAAGTACCAACATACAGGTATTAAGATGACAATCATCGTGTCAATCTTCAGTGTGTGTGGTGCTCCATTTTGATGCTAATATCCGACGTAAAACCGAATTATTTCTATGCAGCCTAGGGTCTAATGTAAAGGCCCTCACACAGAGATTAGCATGCACTATAACAGAGATTAGCACTGTTTCATCTTTGATCTGGGGGTTGTGTTCCATTATTTGACTTCTTCTCTCTATCTTTGTTGGTCATGTTCTTTATTTCTCTGTCGTTTATGAACTGAACTCTCAACTGAACTGTCGTCACTCCGGTCTGACAATGAAGGACCGGCCGCCAGAGAGACGTGGTGAACTGGAACACAAAAGACAAGAGCATGTGTTTTTTTGAAAGAGAGACTTGGTGAGATCTGAGGAGAAACTAAAGCCAACTCGGACCGAGTGCCGTCACTGCACTAAACACACCACCGACATGGAGCTCGCTCCCAAAACCAAATACACCCCCTTCAGAAGTGACTCTTTCAGCTCGACGGACGAGACGGCCTCCAATCCATCTCTCCCCTCCTCCGCTCCGCTCTCCCCTCTCACTCCTTCTGCCATCCCTCCTTCTCTCTCATCCTCTTCCCTCACCCCCATGCTCCCGCCCGTGTCGCCGCGGCCGGCCGAGAACAGCCCCACCACGCTATGTTCCTTCTTCCCGAGGATGGGGGCCCTGCGCCTGGGCATGTCCGCCACTCTGCTCCCTGGCCTCAAGGCCTCCAGCAGGCCTGAGCAGGTCGCGGCGCCCCACCTGGCGCCGGGGGAGGCAGTGCTGGACGCACCCTCCGCCCCTGGTGCCCCTCCCTTACCTCTAATTGCCCCGTCTCCCCCTCCTCGCCCCCTGCAGGACATGAACCGGCTGGGTGGGGCATCTCGGAGGGCCCGGGTGGAAGGGGGCCAGCTCGGGGGAGATGAGTGGACTCGCCACGGTTCCTTCGTCAACAAGCCAAGCCGAGGATGGCTGCACTCGGACAGTGTGGTCAGCACCACCGGCGTCTCCTACAGCGTCAGGGTAAGGTCAGGGGTTCCTGCTCAACCTGCTTCTCTATCTTTCTCGTTTGTTTCTCTCAGCTTCTCCACTGATCTTGTATGGTACAAGAAGGTGATCAACGCTGGGGTCATGGCCCATAGCTCCGCCCACTGGATGTTCTCCAGACCAGCCTGATGCATTTAGCACATAACACGTCACACGGTCACACCCCCTGACACTAGCAACACTTGATATTGCACATATCCCCAAAGACACATATAGGCCTGTCGTGATAATTACATTATCGACTTTTTAATCGAAAAATTATCAAATTTTTTTAACCGCGATCATTTTTGCTGATGTCGATAATTGGCCATTGGGTTTCCACACAAATTTGTTTACATGAGAATAAACCGCAACTACGTTAGATTTTTAGAAAGGCAGGCAGTGCTGCTCTCTCGCACCCCCCTCCCCCCTTAAGGGAAGACAAATTTGTGATCAGAGTGTCACACCTACCGGTTAGGAAATTAGTGCAGTTCACGGAGAGTGTATGCGTCAATAACAGTGCTTCCACACACACAGGCTAATAGGACTCAAAATGATTCAAATTATTCACTTTTTATCACAATATTTAATGGTTGTTTATTATAGTGTTTATCGCGCAAACGGTGGAAGCGTTTATGCTTGCCGCATCACATTCTTTGCAGTGTTGTTCGAAACGATATGTGGTAGTATAAAGAAATACCCCTTAAAAACAGGGAATTGAACATTTAACTGATGTATTTTAATGTTGCTTTGTGTTTCAGGTTTGAAAAGTGCTGGAATTTGTTCGTTTCACAACAAATAGCTGTCTGACTGAACAGTTCTCTTGTATTACGTTAACAAATACGAGCCTCTTGTAATTCCAGGACGAAACATGAAATGTGAAGACATTAAGATTGGGCGTTTTGAAAATAAACAACCATTAAATAATGTGATAAAACGCAAATTATTTTGAATAATTTCGAGTATATGTATAAATATTTAACTTAATTAAGTTTAACACGCTGGGAAATATTGAAATGGACCTTGAAAGTGACATGTAAAGGTGTAGGAACCCTGTAAACATGACTTTGTTCATTGCGCTGAGGAGCGGCGCGCGCGGTTTACAAAATTCAAGTGGTGCACGACCTCGCGAATCGACAGCACTAGAAAAAATTCTATAATGGCACTTTAAAATGACAATATTATCGTTTATCGCAATAATTTCTGGGACAATATATCGTTCTGAAAATTTTGTTATCGTGACAGGCCTAGACACGTAACATATTGCTTGTCTCAGGCATCCCATAGACATGGGCTGCTCTGGTTTTACAGACCTACTGCCCTGCAGAATATACTAATAAACATACTCAGAGAGGCTGGTTCCAGTACATGAAGGGATCTGTGCATTTGTTTCAATACACCTGGCTTTCAACTCTGGGCAGTGGGTCTTCAGAGCTGGAGATATGCTCCTATACCATATCCCACTGAAGAACTCCTGGGACCGTAGGATCTTTAGGACCTAAGTTGGTCACCCGTTCTCTGTGACACTGGAGTCCTCATTAGTAATAACTCCTGCGAGGACCACAGTACTATTGTACCTACATGAACAGAAACATGGTTACTGCTGCCTTGATCTTCAGACCCTGACTGACCCCAGCAGCGGGTAAGGGCTGGTGAGGTTGACCTCTTTGGAGTCGACATGCTCCATCGCTGGCGGCCGCCAATCAGAAGACGGCAGCTGCTTTGGGAACCAGGATGTGTTTGATGCTGGGTGTGAGGCACTCGGTCTGGCCCTGTGTGTGGAGATCAGACCCCTGCTCCACAAATACTCTCCTGCACAGTCCCTGAAGTCCCGTGTTTTGTAACTGTTGTCCCCCGCCCGCTCTTATAAACCTCTTGGCCAGGGGGCCCTCGTAGGATTTAAAAACGATACTTTACTCTAAGCAAGAGTTCCGTTTTTGTGGGCTTGAAATAGTTCAAGCTTCTGAGAATGGCACTGCTGATAGCTGAGCTTGTGGGCAGGTGGTGCCTCTCAGTTTCCTATTGCCTTGTTGATACTGGTCCACATTAGAGAACCTTTGGACCCCTTCCAGGAGCACATGCTACATCACTATCAAACTCCACTCAGATAACCTAATAGCCTCACGCACCTGGCACGCGGTCTGGGCTTCGGGCAGCACATGTAAATATAGTCACAGAGCCTCCGTTGCTAGTCAGGACACCAGATTACACCCAAGACCGCATCGCCACACCTATTCACTACAGGTGCAAGTGTAAAGGTGCATGTTTTGAAGTTTGATATTATCAGTTCTGAGGTGAAGATTTGAGAGCATTTTTTTCCATAAAAAAAAAAACGCATAGATTCTACAGCTCTGAGAATATACTACACAGATTACTTTAGCTGATTAGTTTCAATAATATTGAAAAGAACATGCAGTAAGGTAAAACTAGTCACTTTATAAAGTGTTACCTTTGTAAAATGAGTCAGAATGAGCTGTTGTATTGTTTGGGGACTGGCTCCAGGGGGTAAATGTTGTATTGTTTGGGGACTGGCCCCAGGGGGTTAATGTTTTATTGTTTGGGGACTGGCCCCAGGGGGTTAATGTTTTATTGTTTGGGGACTGTCTCCAGGGGGTTAATATCACTGACGGTTTCATACTCACAGACAGCTGCACCCAGGCACAGTGTGAAGTCATTTTGCATAACCAATGTTTTAACAGGAAATTCTTCTTGGGTTACAGAATAGCTCGGCCTGTGTGTACATGTGTAGGTGTGTGTTTGTGCGTGCGTTTGTGAGTATATACGTGTGTGTGTGTGTGTGGGTAGATGCAGGAAGTGGCCAGGGTTAAAGTGCTAAAGTGTTGCTTGTATTGTTGGTCTCTGCAGTACATGGGCTGTGTGGAAGTGCTACAGTCCATGAGGGCGCTGGACTTCAACACCAGAACTCAGGTTACCAGGTAGCACAAACGCTCCCTCTCTCTCTCACAAGCCTTTGCACTCATCCTACCAAAAGCTTTATCAGATGTGCACTTTACTGTGGGCGGGTAAAAAGACTCACTTCCTTTAAACATTAATCTCTCAATCTCTTTATCTCTTTTCATAAGCGCCATCTCCTGATGTCAGTGATAGTGGTAGGGGCTGGGCAAATTTCTGTTTTTATACTCTCAAAATGGAAGTGTGTTTCTGTGTGTGTGTATGGGGGGGTGTTTGTGGTTTAATGTGTGTGTGCAAGAGAAAGTGTGTGTGTGTTTTATTATTTTAATACCATCAGGCAGCTTTGCTACCACATGCTCTTATTATAGGAGCTTCTGGAAGCCTCTGGAATCTTTGTGGTTTCTCCCAGTTTGTATAGCGCTGGCTAGTATTAGAGTGCTATCTGTGTTTCAAACATACAGATTAAAGCTGCTTGTTTTAGCATTAATCATATTTTCCCATTTCAGAGGTAGTCAGGGAAAGAGAATGTGTGTGTGTGTATGACATCTAACATCTCGCATGAGCAAATCTGACAATACAAAAAAGAAAAAACACACACACACACACACACACACACACACACACACACACACACACACATACACACAAACCACCTGTCACCTTTGTGTGGGTTTGTGTGTGTTCTACTAACTCTACATCTTGTGTGTTTCAGGGAGGCCATATCAGTGGTATGTGAGGCAGTACCAGGTGCCAAAGGAGCTCAGCGCAGGAGGAAGGTACTGAGATCACCCTCTGCATTTAACCACCACTCACCTCTCCACAGCTGAACCAGCATCCCATCCCCGTATCCCACAGCAGTACAGCAGCACAGCACAGTCCGTTCTGAAGCGCGCACACACACACACACACACACACACACACACACACACACTGAACCACTCAGAAAATTCAGTTCCACAAGATCACTACTTCATCATTACTTGAATCGGCTCATTTTGGAAATCTCCCTCTCTCTCTCTCTCTCTGTCTCTCTCCCTCTCTCTCTCTCTCTGTCTCTCTCTCCCTCTCTCTCTCTCTCTGTCTCTCTCTCCCTCTCTCTCTCTCTCCCTCTCTCTCTCTGTCTCTCTCTCCCTCTCTCTCTCTCAATGTCTCTCTCTCTCTCTCTCTCTCTCTCTCTCTCTCTCCCAATGTCTCTCTCTCTCTCTCTCTCTCTCTCTCTCTCTCTCTCTCCCAATGTCTCTCTCTCTCTCTCTGGTTCTCACTTCCTCTCTCCTTCTCCCTCTCTCCCTTTCTCTCTCTGTCTCTCTCCCTCTCCCCCTTCCTCCCTCTCTCTCTCTTCCCTCTCTTCCTCTTTCCTTCTCTCTCTCAACCTCTTTCTGACTTTTACTGACATATCAAATATACACAACGTTGTTGGTATTCTGTCCCACAGTGTCACATGGTTAGACAGGTGTGGCAGGTTTGTAGTGAAAGGCCAGCTGTGTGACTCCAGTACTCGCTGTGAGTGTGTGTAGGTGAGTGTGTGTGTGTGTATATGCATGTGAGTTTGTGTGTGTGCGCGTGTGTGTATTTGTGAAAATGTGCAGCTGTTCTCTTCTTGTTTCTTTCTATCTTTGGGCCTTTAGTGGTTTCTTCCTTATTGTTTCTGTTTCACACATTTTATTGGTAAACACATGAATGAATCACATCACATATTTATTATTTATTTATTATTTTATTTATTATTATGTTTTATATTATTAGTAGTATAGAATGTGGTGTCTTTAATATTCATAGTATGATTTCTCTCTTTCAATCTTTCTCTCAATCTATCTCTCTCTCTCTCTCTCTCTCTCTCTCTCTCTATCTCTCTCTCTCTCTCTCTCTAGCCTTCATCTCGCTGTCTCTCCTCTATCTTGGGGAAGAGTAACCTCCAGTTTGCCGGAATGACCATCAGCCTCACCGTGTCGACCAGCAGTCTGAACCTACTTGCAACCGACTGCAAACAGGTCAGACACTACCACGCAACTACGACCACCCAGACATTACCACGCAACTACGACCACCCAGACACTACCACGCAACTACGACCACCCAGACACGACCACGCAACTACGACCACCCAGACACTACCACGCAACTACGACCACGCAGACACGACGACCACGCAACTACGACCACGCAGACACGACGACCACGCAGACCCGACGACCACGCAGACCCGACGACCACGCAGACACTACGACACAACCACCCTGACAGATCCATGCAACCACAACCACCCAGGCACAACCACCCAGACACGACCATGCAACTACAACCACCCAGACACGACCATGCAACTACAACCACCCAGACACGACCACGCAACTACAACCACCCGGACACGACCACGCAACTACAACCACCCAGACACGACCACGCAACTACAACCACCTAGACACGACCACCCAAATAGATCCATGCAACCACAACCACCCAGACACTACCACACAACTACAACCACCCAGGCACAACCACCCAGACACTACCACGCAACTACAACCACCCAGGCACAACCCCCACACACTACCACCCAGGCACAACCACCCAGGCACAACCACGCAACTACAACCACCCACACACTACCACGCAACTACAACCACACACACACTACCACGCAACTACAACCACCCAGGCACAACCCCCCACACACTACCACGCAACTACAACCACCCAGACTCTGTGGACATATTCACAACCTTCACATTAGGAATAAAAACCTTTGAGTGCAGTTTGTTGAAGCTCTTTCCTGTTTGGCTGCAGTTGCAGGTTGTCTGCATTTGGAGGCTGGTGGTCAGGGCCTTCTGAGTGGGTCCTGGTCAGGCACACAGTGTTTTATTTAGAGGCCACTGTGGAGTCTCAGAAGTAGAATGGAGCTCAATGCCAATCTGCTCCTTGTATCCACCTCCTCCTGGAGAACAGTACTCGACTCTTTAACAATGCTCCTTAAATACTGGGAACAGTGCCCTCTTGAGATCAGGTCTGTTGTCACGCCCTAGTGGGAAGACTAGACTTCTAAGAAAGAAAAACAATCCAAAACGATTAAATATATACAAGCCATAACCTTCAAACCAGCGTGCTGAAATGGGTGTAGCATCCAGGCAACAACAGTTTGGTGTGTGCAGTCGGACTGAGAATTTGCCTGCGTGATGAAGCTTGAATCAAATCTCACAAGCACGAGTTACACCCAGAACCTTACGCTGTAAGCCACTGGTGAGTTAGCAGCATGCTAGCCATGCTTTCCTGCTTTTATCCATCTGAGTCAGTCACACTATGGAGAATGCTACAGTTCCACCTGCTACTTTCACAACAGCTAGTGGGAAGGTTTAAAATACAAAACGTAACGGAAAAGCCAAAAACATAACCGAAGCCATTGGCATCTTCGTTTCATCGCATTAGGGCTTTCATGAGTTTCGCCCAAGTAGGACAAATTAATACTTTATTTTTTATTCTATTTATTTAGTACTTTTCATAAACACATGACCTATATGAAAGCGTATGATCATTTTACGCATTTTACGCATTTTTCTGCCATACGGATGGCAGAAGCCCAGGTTTCCCAGTAGAACACTGCTCAGAGCATCACACACCATCTTTGCTTTGTCTTCTTCCCATAATGCATCCTGTTGCCAATCCTTCCCCCAGATAAGTGAAGCACACCAGGCCATGATGGCCATTTTATTCCACCCTGATGCTCCTGGCCATCGCAGTTCGGTCCTTGTGGAAGTTGCTCAGATCCTGACGCCTATTTCTCCTGCGTCCTTCACATCACCAGTGTTACGGATTTCACCTGTTGGTGGATTTAATGCTGTCTGATCGGTGTGAACGCATTCGGCACCTTGGACAGTTCGGTCCTAGAGTGAACTG
Organism: Brachyhypopomus gauderio; assembly: GCF_052324685.1. Taxonomy (NCBI): domain Eukaryota; kingdom Metazoa; phylum Chordata; class Actinopteri; order Gymnotiformes; family Hypopomidae; genus Brachyhypopomus; species Brachyhypopomus gauderio. The sequence goes on along the minus strand of NC_135223.1, from coordinate 637,872 downwards.
GGCCGGGTCGGTTGGCTTGCCCTGCGTACGGGGCCCCTGGGGGGCGTTGTCCGTGGCTCTGGGGGACTCCTCTCTGATCTTGTAGAAGCAGGTGGTCACCTTTCTCCACTCCCTTCAGTCTGATGAAGGAGCACGTGAGGCCCAGAGCAGGACCTGGGGGAGGTGATTAAGCAGGAGGTGTCTGGACAGTTTTGTGCCTCCTCCACGTGGTGCTGTGAAACACATAAATCACACCTGAGGTGACTGCTACTGCGTACCTTGGTCTATTTATGGCCACAAACTCTCACTCCTTCACTCGTACTGTCTCCTGTACTCTCTCTCCACCCCACCATTTCACCTGGAACACTGCCTTTATGTCTGTTCAACTTATCCTCCATCCCTCTCTCTCTCTCTCTCTCTCTCTATTTCTCTATCTCTTTCCCTCTCCCCCCCTCCCTCTCTTTCTCTCTCTCTCCCCCTCTCTCTTTCTCTATCTCTTTCCTTCTCCATCCCTCTCTCTCTCTCTCTCTCTCTCCCTCTCCTCTCCCACAACTCCACCCATGTCTTCATCTGTTTTTCTTCCCCCACAGATTATCGCCAACCATCACATGCAGTCCATCTCTTTTGCGTCCGGCGGAGATCCAGTGAGTCGCCTCCTCCTCCTCCTCCTCCTCTTCCTCCTCCTCCTCCTCCTCCTCCGCATCGCTGCTGCTCCTCTCCCTTCATCTCCTCATGCCCATGTCTCTTCCTCGCTCCTTGTCTTCCTCCCCTGTCTTGTGGCTTGATCTAATTCCTCTGCTCCTTTTCCCGCTGCAGCTCTGCTCTCCTAATGAATAGTGTGCCTGTTTCAACTCGAAGACGTCCGTTTGTCCCGCCCTCCTGACTTACCTGTCCTCCCATTGGCTGTTTTCTCGCCCTGCGCACACTGACTCCTCTCCCCTCTTCCTCTGTTCCTCTCCTCCTCTCCCTCCTCCTCAGGACACAGCTGAGTACGTAGCCTATGTAGCCAAAGACCCTGTCAACCAGAGAGGTATGAGATGAAGACTCCTGAAACACCTGCTCTGATTTGGGGGTTTTGTAAATACAATATTTGCTGTGTATGGCTCGCTGTACCTTGTTGGAAATCACAGTAGTATCAGTATTGGATGTACTCAATCTATGAAACAAATGCATGTCTGAGTGGCCCATAATGGTGTGACGACGGCTGTGGTCTCCCTGTGTGCTAGCGTGCCACATTCTGGAATGTTCTGAGGGTTTGGCCCAGGAGGTGATCAGCACCATCGGTCAGGCCTTCGAGCTGCGCTTCAAGCAGTATCTGAAGAACCCGCCAAAACTCGTCACCCCACATGACAGGTCTGTGTGTGTGTGTGTGTGTGTGTGTGTGTGTGTGTGTGTGTGTGTGTGTGTGCGTGCACGTGGGTGTTGCTTAAAATAAAATGCATGTATTGTTCTCTCTCTCTCTCTCTCTCTCAGAATGGCCCCATTTGATGGGTCAGCGTGGGAGGAAGAGGAGGAAGACTTGGCCCCGCCTCCTGAGGTTCCATATTATAATAACTTCCCAGGAAAGCAGCCGCCCCCAGGAGGCCTGGTGGACATGAGGACACGCCCTGGACACACTGGGCCCACGCTGGTGAGACCTTCTGATCCCTCTTCTCACTCTCTCTCTCTCTCTGCCTCCCTCTCTCTCTCTCTCTCTCTCTCTGCCTCCCTCTCTCTGTGCTTCATCCTCTGACTCTGTTTCCTCAGCCTTATGGACAACCTGGAATGAGCGATATCCATAAGCAACCTCTGCCCCCACTACCAGGTCAGTTTCTCACATAATCTCAATCTACCTGTCTCTCTGTCTCCTTCTCACTCTCTCACTCTCTGTCTCTCTCTCTCTCTGACTCCTTCTTACTCTGTCTGTCTCTTCATGGTGAATCAGCATTTTTATGTCCGCGTTGTTAATCACTGCCTTGTAAGTGTGGGCTCATACTGCTTCTCTGATGACACTGTTAATAGCTTCTCATCCTGAAACGAGCCTTTCACATTTCTCCCTCTCAGTGGGGGTGAAGGATGGAGGCCTGTTTGACGACCCTTCATACGTCAATGTGGATAAACCCCCGCCCCCCTGGGGCTGCAGCCAATGGCAGCACTCACAGGGACGCATTTGACATGAGTGAGTGTAAGGCTTCCTACTGCAGAGGTGGCCGGTGGTTCAGACCTCGTCGTGCTAAAGTATCTGTAGAGTCCCGTCAGGTTTGGTCCTGTGAAGTAAAGCCGCTCTTCTCCGTCTCTGCAGAGCCGTTCGATGATGCGCTGGGTGTGCCGTGCACGGCAGCGCCCCCTCTGGCCGAGCAGCTGCAGAATGAGCCCTGGTTCCATGGCCCGCTGAGCCGGCGGCAGGCCGAGAGGCTGCTGGGAAGAGATGGGGACTTCCTGGTGCGCGAGTCCGGCACCACGCCGGGCCAGTACGTGCTGACGGGCCAGCAGGGAGGCCAGCCGAAGCACCTGCTGCTAGTGGACCCCGAGGGAGTGGTGAGAGATGGGAGGGGGAGGAGCTAGTGGACCCTGAGGGAATGGTGAGAGATGGGAGGGGGAGGAGCTTGTGTACTCAGAGGGAGTGGTGGGAGATGGGAGGGGGAGGAGCTTGTGTACTCAGAGGGAGTGGTGAGATGGGAGGGGGAGGAGCTAGTGGAACCTGAGGGAATGGTGAGAGATGGGAGGGGGAGGAGCTTGTGTACTCAGAGGAAGTGGTGAGAGATGGGAGGGGGAGGAGCTTGTGTACTCAGAGGGATTGGTGAGAGATGGGAGGGGGAGGAGCTAGTGGACCCTGAGGGAATGGTGAGAGATGGGAGGGGGAGGAGCTAGTGGACCCCGAGGGAGTGGTGGGAGGTGGATGGGTGGTAGCCAAGTCATCATGAATGTTAATTTGAATTCTGTCCGTTACCTCACCTCATTGACTGTGACCCCACCCACATCTCTGCTCCAGGTGCGTACCAAGGACCACCGCTTTGAGAGCGTCAGTCACCTGATCAGCTACCACATGGACAACAGGCTGCCCATTGTGTCTGCGGGAAGCGAGGTGTGCCTGCAGCAGCCTGTGGAGCGCCACGCCTAGAGGGGGGCGGCGGCCTGAGACGCTCCTGCCATCAAACCCCACCCACTTCTGCCTGCATGTCGTCGTGACTCCTCCCTCCCGTCTTCCTTTTTTCTTCTAGACTGTTCCGGAGAATGGCTCGCTTTTTTTGGTTTGCTTGTTTGGTTTCTGACAGACACAAAAGACAAAAAGGAACATTGAGCTTTGTACTTTGCTGTCGATCCATTAATTTCAAAATGATTGCTGCAGTCATTGGACTTGAGGACCAAGAGGAGGTCAAACCCGCTGAATTGGGCGTCAAGGAAACGCACGACTCCAGGAGAAAATAACTGCCAAAAAAGGGACGACCATAAAGCCCTTCGAAAATGGTGTAGAATGAGTGTGATGTCACTTCCTCTGCATGTCTTCCTGCCTGGCGGAGGTCACAATTGTAAAAGTAGCAGCAGTCATGGGTATTCAGAGAGTGTCAGGTGACCCGGTAGAGTAGAACCGGCCCTGTGAACCACTCCAAAGAGACACACCCCAAAGCCCATGGGAGTTACCCAGACACACTGTTGGCTTTAGCGTGGTCACTTTCTTCTCCGATGCCTATTTAGGATGGTATGGTTGTGCAGTTCCTGCAGTTATGGACATGGATCTCCTGGCTTCAGTAGTTCTTCAGTGCAAGCGGAAGTCCAACTGGTAGACCAGCTGAGTCACCGCTGGGCTGTGTGGAGTCTTCCACTCAGCCCTTTGAAAACGTCCCGCGGCACTCCCGTGGTGTGAAAACACTCCCCACCCTCCATGCGAGACCTGAGGTAGCACCGGGTGCAGTTCTTTATGCAAATGAGAAGGCTGCTACCAGGTCTCATTGGCCATGGTGGAATATATCATGGAGGGAGGGTGAAGTAGCTGATACACTCCCTCCCCTCTCCCTAAAACGTTGGAGCTGACCCAAGAGGAAATGAGAGAGCATTAAAAGAGAAACACAACAGCCATCAATGAGCCTTTGGAAGGGATGAGCTGAACTGAGAAGTCAGAAAAAGTAGATGGTGTTGGACTGTAGATGAAGTTGCTCCAAGCACATCTGGACTTACACTCAGAAGGGGCGAGGCTTCATTTGGGCCTTTCTCTGTGATGTGATCTACGAGGGACATCTGTGGACTGTTGTGATGTCATCTATGAGTGACATTTTTGGCCTGTTGTGATGTCTTCTAGAGCACCTGATGTCAGCTGGGTTTATTCTCGTTGTGTTTCAGGTCAAGTTAATTGTACTGTGTATTTCTTTTGCCTTCTTTTTTAATCTATAGGTTGTTTTTTCTTCGCATTGACAATCTTTCTCCATGTGTGCTAAAGTCAGGAGTGTGTTTGAAATTGGTAATTAGGTTTCTAGATAAAATTGAGAATATGAAAATGGGCATGTTAAAATCAAATGCCTATTTACTAATGCTCCGATAATATTACGCCCCCATTTGAGTATAATACACTCAGTTAAGTAATTTTAAGAGTCTATGAAATGTCTAGCCCTGTAGTAAACTTTGAGAAGGAAATATACACTCCAATAGAATTTGGGGGACTGTAGTCTTTCTGAGCAACTCTGACTACAGAACACATTTCTTTCACAGACAGAGCATGAAAAAACAGCTCTCCTTCGATCTGGTGTGATTTAATTTACATTCCTGTATGTTTTGGGCTTTTATTCTCGGCACGTCCTTGCCACTCAAGTGTAGTCATCTTGTGTTTTAAAGAAGGGGGCAGGGCTGAAACTGAGCTTTCCTGCCAAAAATATTCTGCAAAAGACAAAAAAGCTATTCAAGATTAGTTTGATTCAGTCCAGGTTTTAGGTGATGGCAATCCTAGTGGGTTTTCTTGCACATTCTCTTAAACCAGTTGTGTATTGAGCTCTTTTTAGTGCCGATCTGTGAAGTTTTGAGGTATCTTGTTATCATTTAGATGTGAATCGAGATGTTCTCTTGATATTGCTTGTTTGTGTAGAAATGCCTGAGCAACAGAATGTGTGCACATGCCTTAGATATGCACATGCCAACATGATCGTCATGTCTGTGAGCATATCCTTATTATAGACCGTGTGTTTGGGGAAAAGCCAGATAGAAAAGCGTCGATCAAGGTAAATTTGCTTGATACTGCCAGATGACAGCAAGACAACAGATCCTCTTAAAATGGGGTTCTACGTATTTCTCCTAGCTTGGCTTCCTGTCACAGCAGGGTCCGTTTCACCCCCTCTGTTATTACTTTCTGTAAGTAAAACACGGTGCTCGTGATGATGGCATGATGTCAGGCCCCTCCCCTTCCCTCCGTCGACCCAATGGGCGGCGTGAGAGACGTGACAGGGCCGGGTCACAGGAGACGAGTCCGCTCTGCGTCTATGGGAGGGTGCGTTGTTCAGGCTGCCTACGCAGCCACTACACAATTACGTTTATTTTCTGGTTTCCAGGGCCTTTCCCAGAATGCAGCTGGTGTAATAATAAGTGGCAATGCGGGCGGCGATCTCCATCTGCGGCTGCCCAAGCGCGCAGTGATCCTGCGCCGTACTTTTCTATCTTCAAATCGTTGTATTTGTTCGGCCTAAACAGGCGTGTGTGCGCGGAAGGATCCAGAATCTCCGGCCCACGTCCCGCTCCGGCTCAGTGTGGCTCGGCTCATTTTCATGTTGCACAGTGGCCTTCTGTTGCATGGAAACCTCCGGCACCGCTTGTGTAATGGTGATTGTGCTCTGATTTGTTTGGGATCTGTTTTTTTTTTTTGTTTGTATTATGGCTGGTTGTGGATGTTTGCTAAACCATTTTCTAAACCAAAGGTTAATTTGTCTTTATCTGCACAGATATTGATTGTCACATTTTTACTTCTGATTTGTTTTAATACTCTTTTTAATGTTCTTTGGGGGAAAAATACGTGTTTACATATGTATCTGAAACTATAGATTCCATATATAAAAACATACTATCATCTGTTTCAGACCTTGGGCACATTTCTTTATCTCTGCTGATCGGAATAATCTTGGCCGAACACAAAAGGTTATGTTTGGTTTACAGAACAGTTTCCTGCCATATTAGTTCTTGTGACCATCTGTCTGTACGAAGGACTGTGGCACCAGCACTCTTCCTCCTGATCACCATGACCTTGTCCACGCTCCCCTGACACACTTCATTCACTCTCACTGCTAGCGTGATCATCCTTATAACGTAGCATCACCGTCACCTGGGCAGTGCACCTTTATGAAAGAGGTGGTATGAAGTACAATGAGCCTAGGTGGTGTAGAACTCCGTAGATACCACGAGAATCGTAAACTTGGAGAGCGTGAAGATCTACGTGATTTTTATACGTAGATCAGAAGCCATAAAGGAAGATCTGATTCTGATGATGCCTGACGTAGATCCCAGCTGACTTCCTGCCTGTTTGCACTATATCCACCGTACAGCCATGAGCACTGCAGCCGTGTGGTGCATTTATTTCATCATAAACACACCATAGTCCTACACGTACAAGTGTGTGTGTGTGTTCACTGCAGTCATACACGTACTGGGGTGTGAGTGTGGGGGTGGGTGTGTGTGTGTGTGTGTGTGTGTTCGTTCACTGCAGTCATACACATACCGGGGGGCTTGTGTGTGCGTGTGTGTTCACTGCAGTCATACACGTACCGGGGTGTGTGTGTGTGTGTGTTCACTGCAGTCATACACGTACTGGGGTGTGTATGTGTGTGTGTGTGTGTGTGTGTTCACTGCAGTCATACGCGTACGGGGAGCTGTACTCGGGTGCAGAGGAAGATCATCTAATCAGCAGCACTGGTTCACTGAACCGCATTACAACAAAAGGTTGCAAGAACAAACGGAAACTGCCTGGACAGCCAAACGCATTCAGTTAGTCAGAAGTTCTGACAAAAACATTCAGGATGTTTCTCAGAACAGTGGAGGAATTAGAGACACCACACGTCTCGATTTGAAAAAAATAGTGATGGTCACATTGGCAGGAAGCTCTCGTGGGCTGGCGTGTGGTCAATATAAGGTCTGCGGGTACAGCGTGTGGAAAGACAGTCAGGACCAAACGCTCCAGGGTCACTACACCTGTTTGCCAGCAGCGCCGATACCTGGACGGTGGGACGCTGGAGACCTTCGCCACCCGAGAGCGAACGCAGCCTGCCTCTCCCCTCGGCCGCCTCCTCGGCCCCCGTTTCCTAGGCACGTTGGGGCGGCCCGGGGAACATCGTGGCGACATGGATCCACGGCGGCGTGCATTCCCCCAAAACGGGCCCTCTTCTCTGGACGCGGATCTGAGGGACGTGGCCCGCGAGTTCGGCCGTGGCAAGGAGCCGCTCTGGGGGAGCCTCACGCACGGGATGGGCCGCTCCCTCAAGGAGTGCCTCTACTTCCTCCTCTGCTGCTGGTGTATCAAGGAGATCCTGGACTGATCTGTGTTTCTCTGCGTCGGTCCGCCTAAGATCTCCTGGTCCTCTGAGGAGCTCGCATGTGGAGGTCAGTAAAGAGCAACGTGGTCTTTAATTTCTGAACAGGGAAATGATTTTATAGTGTGTAGTGATGTAAGGTAGATATGATAGTTTCCCAAGAGGACAGAGGAGATGCACGTGCAAGTTATCCATCTAAAACGTCCATCCAACGTCCATTCATCTTGGGGAGCAGAGGAATCGCTCCATAGGGCAACAACAACATCCTCCCATCATCATGGCTGTTTTCAAAATGGTCCACTACAATCTGTAGGCAAACTCATTGGGGCCCAAATCAGTATGTGACCAAAATACATTACTGCAGTGTGTGTGAGACTCCCTGGTTGAACTATATCTCCCGTCGATATTTTAGTGCCTGACCACAGCTGTGTATATGGTGTACTGTGGTGTCACGCACCAGTGGAGGAGAATCTTTCACAAGAGGCAGAAACCTGCAGTCACGTCACCTTGTAATATTATTTGTGTTTATTGCATGCTGTACTGCACTGTGTGCTACTACAGGGACCAGTACGCAGGATGTTGGTCCTTATAATTAATACATTGTGATGGGGAGGTCTGTGATTTCAAGATTTTATTAGCCATGTTATCCATTAAAATATAGGGGAAGAAACTATTCAGTGGTATTATTTACATCAAATGCGTCACATAAGAAACATCACTTTTAAAACGTTTTGTTTTCAAAATGCACCTTTTCCAAATGATTAATTATGTATGTTAATCTCTCTCCGGGGCCCTTGCTAGCAAACTGTCATGTCCCCATCTGATCTAAAAACTGATCATCGAAAAAGTAACAAATGTCCACTAGATGGCGGTGAAGACATGTTGGGGACGCTACAAACGTGAACGTGAGGTTAAGATCATTTATTTTTATTCATTTCTTTTCCTTTTGTGTATCTCCCCAGACACGACGGGCAGCCTGATCGCTTCAGTGATTTCACGCACCGGGACCAGAAGTGTGGGCCACTCGGGGCGGGCGGGCAGTCACCGTGAACGAACCGCAGTGTGATGCTATAAGAGGGCCGTGCGTGCCTGTGGGTGGTTCTCAATAAACGCAGCTTTTCACAGGGACTGTTTCACATTGTGTTTTATACACTGGTTGAGAGTCAAGATGTATTGCCTCATATCCTAGTGATCTACTTCTGTAGGCCTTTCTGTCATAGACCGGTCTTGCACATGCATTGATGATTGACTAATGCTTTTGAGTAACAGCCTGGCCTTTCCATGCAATACGTTTAATGAAACTTACGTAACAAACTGGAAACAGGAACGACCAAACGCAACGCAAATAAGCCTTAGGCTGGTATTTGCATGTAGTCCCTCCTAACACACATTTATCTGGCTCTCCCGTGCCTGTCGCTACAGAACACTAATATGTAACCTGCAGACACACCTGAGACTGAGTGTGTGTGTGTGTGTGTGTGTGTCATCACTAGAAAGATTTGCATTTAGACTACGGTCAAATCTCAAACCTGGTGCTTAAAGACGGCTAGTTCTTATTCTCGTCACCTGTGCATGTCAGTCATTGTGGATAAAGGACGGCATGCTGCACTGTGATTGGTGGACTGCCGTGGGCGCGGGCGGGGTGTTTGAGAAACGTGCACTTGTGATTGGTGGAGCGCTCTTAAGGCCAGAAGAGTGCAGAAACACGCTCACTGACGCGCGACTGAAGCTTGGGGAAGGAGTTATTGCGGTTAAAAGGGTTTAAAAGTCTCGAGGTAACGTATTCTTTTAATCTAACCTCGGTAGTGTTTCTTAGACATTTAGACTGCTTTTCAGGCCGAAGAAGTTGACTGCAGCCCGTTTGGTACTTTTAGACAGCTACTAACTTGTTCATTTCCGGCATAAAGGACGTGAGCTGCGATGTTGTGTAGACTTGTGTTGAAGTGCGTCCTGCAGTCCAGGACTTGCACATGGAGTCCACAGACAAGCGCATCCTTTCACTGGCCTCATTCAGGCCAAATGTAGATTTAAGAGACGTTGCTGGAGTCGTTTGGGCCAGAGGCGAGTTAAAACAGTACCTCTTGTTCTTGTTCCAGCAGACTTAAGATTCTACAGACTTTTACCTTGTTTGGTCCGTTTGGAGGAGGAGATAAATTACATCAACGGCCCTCGGGATCCCCAACCTTAACCTCCGTTTGGTTTGTTTTATGTAAATGAAACCTCGATGTTTCAGCTGGCTGACTGTCATTTTGGATGTATTACGAAGATGCGTGCGTGTGTACGTTAAAAGATGAAAATGAAAGTGATGAAGTCATTAGTGGAGAACATGTAAAAACGCGTCGTACGGATCCAAACCAGCGCCTTGTTTCGCAGTTTTTGGTGCGTGTCTCGTTTGGGAATGTTTGACCTCTCGGGCGCTTTGGCAGTTGTACACGCTGCCGAGGTCTTAACTTCAGGAAACGAATGTGCTGCAGTATCAAACTAAAGGAAACACTCGTGCAGAAAGATGTTCAGTACTGAATTTATCACGTTTGCTTCTCACATCGCTGTATTGAGCGCGCTCCCTTTCGGCTCTATTTTTAGTCATCCCACTATATCCTGACCAATTCTCATGGCTCGGGGCGACATTCACAACCCTCAAGGGACACCCTCTATTAACAGACCCAAATTAATGTGGCAAGGAGCAAAAGATCTTAATATAGGATCAAGTGTTCTAAAAAATAATCAGATCTTGTTCAGTACTGTGGTCTTTATATCTTGTTGTACATTGCCATATTATACCAAAGTATAGGGTGCCTCTGTAGTTCCTCCTGCTTATGATCTTAATCATCTGTGAGCTGAAATGGTCCTTCAGTCTCTGGCCTAGTTGGAAGGCGCCACTTCCACTTGTGCTGCTGGTGTTTCAAACAGTGAGCGTAACCTCCAGGTTTCTCCGCGACGTGTCCCTGAATGCGACTAGCACCTGTCTCCCCACCTCCATATTTAGGCCGTAATGTGTCCTTTTAGCTACTTGGCGACACCTCGGTTACGCGGGACTCTGCCAAAACCTCCGTCGGCCGGAGGAAGGGCGCTGATCAGCCAACGAGACGGCGCACCATAACTACTAATGAAGTGGACGGCCATTCACAGCATCTCCGGCCTTTGTGCCACCCGTTACCCCACTACGTTTTCACACTCGGGCCCGCGCTACCCACTCCTTCCCTCGTATGGTGCCTCTTCCTTATCCAACTGTATTAAACATTTTTCCTCATGTTCATTGATGATATTTAAATATAATGCAGCATTCAATTGAGCAGTGGACCATGGAAATGAATCCGCCGTGTGCCTATCCTGAGCCTGGCATGTGGTGGGCTTTGGTGGCTTGACGTGTGCTTTTTGTGTTGCAGTTGCTGGACAGGGCCATTAGGGGGCGATGTCTGATAACAGCAGCGGCAACAGCTGGACCTTCCTCACGTCTGAGGTAAAGGTGAGTGATGTTTGAGGAAGGACAGGTAAGTTTGCAGCCTATACTGTTGCAGGTGTGAATCATGAATCCAAAACCCGGTGGATTTTGAGCAAGTCCATCGGCATGACCATGAGGCTGTTAGGTCCGAATGCTAGAATGTGCAGTGAGGTCTTTTGAAGCCGCGTCAGGCCTGTGTCTGTGACTAGGAACCTGGAGTGGAGCGTGAGGGTGTGCAGGGTCAGGATGGGGCGAGCAGCTGTGGGTCAAAGCCCCCCCAGTCCGAGCAGCAGGACACGGGCCTCAGCCAAGGAGAGGAGCCTCCAGCCAGCTGCACGGAGGACACGGACGGTCCTGAGCCTCCTGAGGTCTGTAGAACTTCCTGCTCGGTGTAGACCACATTAATGAAAAATCTGGACTCGTTTCCGATAGTTTCTAGTTATTTGGGGGAATGATTTCAGTCTTTGGTGACTGATTAATGCCTTTACAACAAAAGTGTGTGGAGTCTAAGTGGAGATTTGTTTATCTGATTTTAACCCTAGAACACGTTTAATTGGTGTATTAGCAGGTGGAACCTCTAGAGAGTGGGGGTGATGCAGCTACTGCTCTGAAGGACGACCCCGTCCCCAGCGGTAACGCCCCCGTTGAGAACCTCTCCTCTCTGACCTCTGACCCCAGCGAGCACAGCCCCTCCAACCAAGGTGAAGGTGAACGTCTTCTGGACCCTGAATCAGAAACATTCTCTGACTCGTTTGCACCCACAAGCCCATCCGCTGGGGCAGCCCCCGAGGGGCAGGAAGGAGAGGAACTTCCTCAAGAGGATGAGAACTCTGAGCTGAGGAGATCCTTCAGAGAAGGTGAGAAGAATAGTGCTGTGGTGGCATTATGGGATCTGGGGAGATACAAACATCCATGGCTTTTGTCGAGTTTGACAGTTTGAATTTGGGAGTTTTGATTGGTTTAAGAAGACTGACTGTTGCCTGGCAGCAGTGGTCTGACTGTAGCCACACTGCTCACTCATGTGGATTAGTACATCTGGTCTTTATGCATTATCCTCTCTGCTATTTCTGACTGAACGAGTGAATATTTCTCCTGTCCTGCTGCTCGCTGCAGTAAATAAATGTTGCGATTCTGCACTTAAGTGGACGGTCAGCACTAGTTTTTAGGAAGGTGTACCCAGGTCTCAGTCATGGAGGTGTAGCTGACCACTGTCATTATTGTGAGTAATATTCAGACATTGTAAAATGAACTACATATAAAGCCTGTACGTCATAATGAATATACTATGGCCAAAACATGGACTCATTAAAAATAGGTAACTGGGGGGAAAAAGATGTTTAAATGTACATACTTTTGAAAGAAAATGATTTAATGTTTTGCAACAAGGGTCAGAACCTGAGCAAGCAGTTGGATGACCTACGTGTCTTCCCAAAGTATTTATACATGGTTATACACCATGTTTGCTCTAGTTTCTGGCAAATATTAAACATCGAATACTGAGCTGTGTCGTTACATTTGTGCTCTGGAGAAAAAGGCGTTTTATCCTGTTTTATACTGAGATGAAGAAACTGACTACCTGACTAACAGCGCATGTGTTGCAATGATAAACGAGCTTGTATCACTTATTGGTTTGAAATCGAACTACCATGGACACCATCGCCATGAAGGTTTAAGAAAAGGACCATTTCTACATGCACTTAATACTTCCATAAAAATATGAATTCTAGACCCTAGTTCAAGAGCTCAAAATTCTCAAAATGCCCAGCAGTGGGTTCTGGGGGTTGGATTTGTGGGCCTTGATGCTGAACTTGCACAGATCCATTAGCCTGTCTTGGACATGGCCTTAAACAGTTGGACGGATTTCTTTGTTCCTTTAGTAATCTACACTTGGCCACTAGAGGGAGGAAGATGTGCGTCTGGTAAATGTGGAACAGTAGTGAAGGCCCAGGCCACCCCGGGTGATGGGGGGGGGGGGGGGGGGGGGGGGGGGTAATTCAGTGAAATTTCCCTTAAAACAATAAAGGAGTGTGTTATTTGAAAAGGGGTCTGTGTCTCTTTTTTTTCCTCTTTTGTAGAAGAATCCAAACCAGATTTTGAATCATTGGAAGAGAAAGTGAACGAGGGTACTGGAGTGAGGAGGAGAAACATCACCATGCTCACCGCTCAGCCCCATCACGACGAAGATGAGGAAGACGATTTGGAAGAACACTTCCAACCCACTCCGAAAGACGACGGATTCGGCTTCTCCCTGAACAAGTGTATTTTTGGAGCACTTGTTTTGCTAGGCTTGGGCACCATTATCTTCTCTGGTAAAAGTTCGCCATTGCCTGTATTTGTCCATGAAACTGATCAATTACGACTGAGGGTGGTGTTTGAGATGGAGGTGTGTTGTTCTGCAGGTGTGCTCTTGGATCTTGATGATGGTAGGTGGAAAGTGTGGTTGTTGGAGGGGGGCGTGGTATGGTTGTGAGTTGGGTTAATTCACACTTGGGCATGTGGTGAATTGGTGACTGGTTGTTGCACCAATGTAAGGCATGCATGTTCAAAAAACCAGAGGTTTTTTTTTTTCATTTTTTTTATCACTTTTCATATTGTGCAAGAGTCCGTCAGTTTCAAGACGAATACCCTTAAAAAAAACTGTTGTAACTGAAGCCATGGTGGTAATCTAAGCTTTTCAGCAAAATGTAAAAGGTACGGTGGTGGCATTTTGTCCCTAATCAGTTTAAACACTTCATGGGTTTTTGGTAGACTAATGGTAGTGAGTGAAGTGTTTAAAATTTTTTAGACAATATTAAATATTGATGTGACCTATTTTCAGCTCTTCATAAATACACTGGCACATCTTCTGTATTGCTTAGATGAGAATTTCTTCTGAATTTAAGGGCATTTGGAGGAAATCTTGAATCACCCATAGTGTGTTCCATGTTCGGTGAAATGCAATAGACGGTATAACACACAAGTAGCTCTTATTAGTTTTCACATCATTTGTATGCATGAGCTACAGTGACTGCTGACTGCGCATGTCTTTGTGTAAAGATGATGGGCCTTATTTATAGAAATTGTCTTGACTCATGCTAACTTGCTAAACATTGTGTGCTTTGATAAGGTAACACTGACTGCACCCACAGCTTATGCGGTATTTAACAGGCATGGACTTTTGCTTTAGCCCCGGAGCTAACCCTGTTGTTCCTGGAGGAACATGTCCAAGTGCTTAGGACTCGTCTGGTTTCATCATGCACTTAAACTTGAGCTGGTGTAGGAAAAGCACTGCTCCAGTGGATGCCTTCATTCCATTCACACACGTGCATGATTGAGCGTGTTTAGAAAGATTGATGTTCCTCCATGTTGATGTAACACGGACTAATGTTCCCTCTCTGCTGATTCCTCATCATGAGTTCATCTCATCTTGAATTCTGCAGTAGGAGACGCTGATGTGGGCGAGCTGAAGGACCCAGAGCTGCAGAAGGTTGGTCCTTCTGATTTGGTCTATGCTGGTTCGACAAAAAGACATGTGATTGTAGCTGAATTAATAATTGACAAGGTAGTGAAACTGCAATTCAAGCCCAACATTTAAGGTGACCTGGTGCTTTAGACATGGGGGGGGGGGGGGTTTCCCCCCTTCAATTTGTGAACATTTCAGGAGTGGAAGAGTCCTGGATCTCCAGCTGCGCCTGCCCAGCCTGTGGAGGTTCTGGAAAGATTGGCAGAGCACGGCCAGCGTGTGGTAGAACTGCAGACGCAGCTCCAGGTAGGAACGCACGCATGTCTCCTGCAGTCGCCTGCTCCGCACGCAGTCGCCTGCTCCGCCTTGTTTTCTGCTCATTCTGTCTGCTCCAACTTCATAAACGTAGAAACAGGAAGAGCAACTGAAAGCAGCACATGTCCAGGTGGAGGAGGGTTCCAAGGAGCGAATGAGGAGGGAGGAGTTGGAGGTGGAGAACCAGAGACTGAAGGAGGAGTTGGATAAACTGCCCGCTCTTCAGAAACAGCTGGAGGAAGAGACACGGCGGCTGAAGAGATTGCGTGAGGACAAGAAAAACAAGCAGGGGCATCCGACCATGAAGAAGGCGTTAGAGTCTCTGAGGGCCAAAGCTGTAAAACTGTCTCAGAGTGCAGGTGAGGTCCATTGACGGGTAGTCATGCGACATTTTGAACCAGTTTTGGGTTTATGAGGCCAATTTGCTAATTTTGTACACATTCTCTCCTGCTTTAGCTCCAGTGCAACCCTCTGCTGAGCATGAACAAGTGACGGCAGCC
The DNA here is from genome assembly GCF_052324685.1 of Brachyhypopomus gauderio. NCBI lineage: Eukaryota > Metazoa > Chordata > Actinopteri > Gymnotiformes > Hypopomidae > Brachyhypopomus > Brachyhypopomus gauderio. Next base: position 622,716 of record NC_135223.1, on the reverse strand, counting down.
AATCACGGAGGAAAGGAACCCAAGGAAAAGAAATGCGGAAAAGAGCAAGAACAGAGCAAGGAATGGAGAAAGAGCAGAAGAGGAAAGGCAGAGGTGGAAAAGCCATGGATGGAGAGGGACCGTGTGAAAACGGATGGAAAGAAAAAGGGAGAGCAGGTGAAGGAAAAGGCCCATCAAGAGGAAGACAAAGAATTGAAGGGCAAAGGAGAAAGGAAAGATGAGCGACTCAGGACGAAGGGGACGGAGCGCAACGATGGCAAAGGGTGGAAGGATGGTGCGGAGAAAAGAACGATCACACAAGATGGTGGCAAGGGGGATAGGAAAGATGATGCAAAGTGGAAAAAGGAGAAACACTGGGGGTTGGACAGCAGAAGAGAGGAACCAAAGGAAAAGAAGGGTTCAGGAAATAAAGTGAAAGACGACAAGGAGTGGAAGCATGGGAAGGAAGGGAAGAGGGTTGAACAACCTGGTGGAAACGAGTGGAAAGGGCGAAGGAATGGGAAGAAAGAGCAGGAGGGAGGAAGAGAGAAGAACAATCATAAGAATGATGGAAAACATGACCAAGCCCAGAAGGAGAGAACTGGGAAAGGCAAGAAGGATCTTCACAAAGGAAATGATGAGAAGGTGTGGAAGGATCGTGAGGAGAAGCGTAGGAGTGGCAGAGAGCGAGACTGGTCAAATGATGAAGGAACTGAGGCATGGAAGGAGGTGAAGAAAACTAAAGGTGAACATCAGAATGGAGAGAAGAGGCATGGAAAGGACAAAGCTGTGCACAGTTCCTCAGACGAGGCATACCATCATTCACACGACGAGCGAAGGTATGACGAAGACCACATGAATGAGGACTATTGGACCAGACAGAGGGAGAGGATACGCCATTACCACGGGTCCTCGAAAGGCTGCACTGATGTACCTGCATGCGCCCGAGCAGAAGGTGTCGTCCCTGTCCCGCAGCGGGACTTTGAATCTTTACTTATGGACTACTTGAGTAGGCTGTTGGGTCCTGAGGAGCAAATGTCAAAAAAGGAGGAACTGGGCAAGCTTGTTGGCGAGTTCTTCACAGATGGCGTGTTCATTCATGACCAGATACCGTTTGGTGAGTTTGTGGAGGACGTGGCGGACATTTTGGAAGATGTGGCAGAGGATGAGGATAAGGAGGAAATGGAAGATGAGATGGAGGGATTTGCGAGAGAGGCAATGGAAAAGTTTGCACTTCCAGACAGGAGGGGTAGTGGGCAGAAGAGCAAGGGTGTTTCTGGCTGAAGGGCTAAAGGACGTAACTAGGGGAGAGTGGAAGTGTACAGAGGACCTGTGTAACCAAACGCGGTGGTGTAGTGGACACTTCGCCTCTGACCTGTTTTGAAGCTATAAAAGTCTTCCGATATGAAGGATCCACACTAATGTGCACTGAATGAAGCCCAGAAGCACTGCTGCATTTGTCCTTGGTAGTGAGCAGCTACACAAGGGCAGGTACACCTGAGTTCACTCAACACACACACCCGAGTTCCAGTTTCTTTTCCATCTCAACCTGTGGAAGGATTTTCAGTCTGCAATAGCATGCTGACCAGAGAAGTGTGAAGGCTGTGCGTGGCAATATGGATGTGGAACCTCAAAGTGAGACTTAATGGTCCAGTACTGCCCCCCAAACACAACACACACACACACACACACACACACACACACACACACACACACACACACACAAGTAGTTTGCATGCTCTGTTTCTGCTATGCCTGCAAAATATCTGAAAAAATGTGAGGTGCATATTGTAGTGCCAGCTTGACTGAGAGAGTACTTCAAAGATTGTCACAAGTCATTTGTATTTATCCTCACTCTCTTTTAACAAAGGGTATTTGCCATAGTTTCTCTTTATCTGCAATATTTAAGTACAAGTCCAGGTTTGAAATGTTTGTACACTGGTGGGGAATATTTGACCTCATGTTTACTTTTTCTTCTAGCTGTATGCACTGAATTATTCCTGTTTAATTCTTGCCGTGGACCACCAAGCTCTACATTTGAGGGTTTTTACTTAATAGGTTTGTTTAGGTAATAGGTTAATATTCTTGCTCATCTAGCCTGTCAAATGTTAGACTAGATTAGTCAGCTGGCAATTTATTTTTGTCACTTTGAGCTTGTTTTTCCTCTTGTAATTTTTGTCTTATGGTTTAAAGATTAAAATGAAATGCTTGGTTTCTTGTTTATAATGAAGTATAGTATGGAATGTTTTAAATGGTCTTTCTTGCCATTATTTAAAACCTCCACCTGTCACTTATAAAATACCACTGTACTGTTTGGTAGTATTGAAATGTATTTATAAATGACTATTCTGTAGGAAATTTAGGTATTTTAACAAAGCTGGTACAACTCTGCGTAAGCGAAAGAAATGATACTTAATAAATATGTACACTGAGTTAATGTTTTAAGTTTTATAATTAGAAATTCATAGATTTCAGTTCCTCTTACTCATGAGGAAGTGCAACACATGAAAAGGGTCTCAGTTCACATTTCACCTCTCCTAATAAAGCTGCATTTACAACAAGCACTCTATCCAAATCCTCTCTTTCTCTGAATGCTCTAATGAAATGGTAAAACAAAAAGATTTTGTCTTATTCTCAGATTGCGTGACTCTAAACACCAGAAGTTAATGCATGGGGGAGGAGGAGTCCCAGTGTCTCCACACACAAACTACATGATATAACTGATAAGGGTCCTGGCTTGGCAGCACAAACCCAAATATACAAAGCACACTAATTCATTCATTGGTCCAGCATCGCTGCATTAGCACCTCCCTTCTTCACACATGCATGTTATTTTAAAAGAGCAGAAGTGAGAACCAAGCTCAAGTGTTCAGATGATGGTTCACATCTCAAGAATGAAGCACATCTCAAAGACCTTCAAAGGTGTACAAAACCGGGATGTATGAAAAACCTATTCACTTAAAAATATGGGTATGTACTTCCAAGAAAGCATGTATTTGTCTTTCTGTCTCTGGGTGAGATTTGTGCTATATTTCAGCATCTCTAGTTCTGTCACTGCTCTCATTAATAAACGCTGCATAACATTTGACGAGCGTTTCCTTGGTGACATTGGTTTGCCCATTCCCTGTGATCATAGACCTGGGTTTGGGCTCTATGCGCAATGCAACATTTCAGACTTTCAATCGGAGCTCTCAGAAGTTAAGGAGAGAATCAGGTTTCTGTGCATCTACAGTAAAGCTAGTGATATCCCTGACAATGTTTTCTCACATCTCCCAAGCTTGGAATATCTTCAAATAACTGGATTAAATCTCATAAGCGTTCATTCCGGTGCTTTTTCAGGCCTCGTTAACCTCAAGTATCTGAAAGTATTTTTCAATGATGAAGAATGCAATACTGTTGAATGGGAGCCACCAGTGTTTGCTGGCTTAGACCATGTACAGGAGCTGTTCTTGAAAGGCTTTAGGTTGGCTAATGCTCCAAACACTATATTTGACCATCTGGTTGGTTTGGTTAGGTTGGATTTGGGTACCATTTGTGTTGAGGAAATTAGCGAGGTTTTTTGTCGCATCCCTAATGGAATGTCATACTTAGAACAACTGACACTGACCGACAGTGGCATCATTTCCATTAAGAACAGAGGCTGCCCATCATTGTCTCACCCATGGCCTCTGACTGTGCTTGCAAGAATACAAACTCTGGACCTTAATTCTAACCAGATTCAAATAATTGAGGCAGACTCTCTGGCAGTGTTCCAGAATCTTTCAAGATTCAGTCTAGGTTTTTGTGGTGCTTCGCTGGGAAGCGTTTTGGAATCCAGAGTGGGACACGTCGACACATTTGAGTTGTCAGGTGATGTACTACACAGATATTCCACTAATGTCAAAGACATGTGCCAGCTGGTTGCTCAAATGAACATTTATTCTCTCACCCTGAATCATATACACTTGGACACATTATCAACAGAAGACGAAGAGGACTGTGGGAGTAAACTGAGGGAACTCGTTCTCTCTTTTTCAAAAGTACAGCATTTGGACCCCATGTTCTGGACAAACATGACAGGATTACAGATCATGTACATGGTCAACATGGAACTGACTGAAGCTCCATTCTGTGTTGCTAGCAATGGGACTATGTGGAATTTAACTTTTCTCAATCTTGCCTTTAATCATCTAATGGTGGTCCAGACACACCAATTTGTCTGCATGCCTCTTCTCCAGCAACTGTTTCTCAATAATAATGCAATTAAAACTGTGGAACCTGAAGGATTTAGCGGTCTGCTTCACCTTAAGGTTCTCCAACTGAACTCAAACCACATCAAAGTTCTTGCTACCAACGACTTTCAGTTTCTTCAGGCTCTGGAAGTCCTGTTTCTTGACAATAATATGATCAACAGTCTGGAGGATGGGACATTTAGAAACCTGCAGGAGCTGCGAGAGCTAACGCTGGGACGACTAGAGTTTGTCTATACATTACATCTAAATATGCTCTTTTATGGATTTCCAGAGAACATACAGCGCCTCAACATTGATGCACATGAAGGGACTACAATCTACTTTGGTAACACAGTGCAGCCCAAGAGAACTTTCAAATTTGAGCTAAATGGAAATATTATTCAATTTCATGATGGCGATTCTTCCTTCTTTCAATATGTCAGAGAGCTTAAACTTAATGGCAGTATAATCTACACAAAAGCTGGATGTGCTGTGCAATATTTTACAAATCTGGAATCTTTGGAGTTATCAGGTGACCCTGAGAGAGTAAGCGTGGATTACACGGGAATCAATCATCTGCATAATCTCAAGCATCTTAAACTCATCAACCTCAACTTCTACAAGCAAACCAATACTGGTGAAATCTTCTTGAACCTAAAAAGGCTCCAGACTCTTGTGCTTTACAATTGTCGCCTGAGTTTCCTGACCAAGAGGATGTTCAGTGATCTGCAGTCACTAGAACTATTACATCTGTACAGTGTCAGTCCTATGACTTTACAAGATGGTATGTTTGACATCCTGCCAGCTCTAAAAAATGTTGTGTTCGGACGAGTGGACTTCCGCTGTGACTGTAGAAATGGATGGCTGCTAGAATGGGCAGGAAGTACACACGTGCAGGTCGTCAATATGCAACAACAGCAATGCATCTGGCATTACCAGAAACTGAATTTCTTGTTCACCATGGAGAAGCTCTGTCAAACAGACGTGCAGTACCTGTGCTCTGTGGCCACGGCCGCCGCCGTCGCCCTGTTGCTGTCGGCCGCTCTTGGCTACCGATTTGCTCGTTGGCCCTGTGTGGTCCTCTTCTTCCGACTGAGGGGATACGTGGAGAGGAAGATCGGCAGGATGTGGAGGATGAGCAGACGAGTTAGGCAGAGGGATGGCGAGCAAGAAGAGGAAGAGGAGGTGAAATATGATGCCTTCGTGTCCTTCAGTAGCTGTGATGAAGCCTGGGTGATGGGACAACTGGCTCCAACCCTGGAGGAGCAAGGTAGTCCCAGGCTCCGCCTCTGTCTGCACAGCAGAGACTTTGAGGTGAGTTCCACAAACAGTAAGACCTTACATTAAGACTCCATGACATGTTAAGATATTTAGCCTAATTTGCATAATATGGAAATAGCTCAGGGATGAAAAGCTTGTTCTGAATCTTGGTGGTTGACAGATGAAACGGCACTGCTGTTTCATCATTGTAGGTTACTTAAATATTCAGTTTGGTGCAATGTGCAGTAACATCTAGTGCACACATCTGAGACCGACATAAGTCCGACAGTCATGTTAATGGGAGGATGGGGGTAGTTTATATGAACAAAGGTTTCTTGATGCTCTACAGGTGGGAAAAGGCATTGTGGATAACATTGCGGAGAGTATCTACAGCAGCCGGCGCACGGTTTGTGTGCTCAGCCGTCGGTACCTGCGCAGCGACTGGTGCAGCTTGGAGATGCGCATGGCAACACACCGACTGCTTGAAGAGCAAAAACATCATCTCATTCTCATCTTCCTGGAGCACATCTCTCCTTTTGATATCAGTGCTTTCCACCGGTACACCACATTACGCCAGCATCACACACCCAGAACAAGCAGCTCAGACTAAATGAAAAACTTTCCAGAAGTCATGCAGCAGTGTAATACAGTATATAGGTTTGGGAAGATGAATGGCAGCTTATCTTAATGATCAATAACAATTATCTAATTATATACTTAAAGCGTTCAAGAATAACATCAGATCTTTAACTCCAAGCATAATTATGGATACAATATGTGAAATTATGATTGATCTGGACATATTTATCATAAGCACTAGTAGCACATGGTCCTTTGTCTTTATAACTATTGAAAATGGACATGTACAAGGACTAAAAGAAGACCAAGAAAAACAAGCATACCTATACACTTCACAGGGTGTGTGTTATGTTCATGGGTTCATTTTCTTACTTAATTCCTTTACATAGACTGGCCAAACTTCTGAAATCACGCACTTATCTGGACTGGCCACAGGATGAGAGTGAGAGGATTCACTTCTGGGAACGTCTAAGGAGAAGCATTGCTCAAGAAGACACAGTGAGCGGCGTTAACATGATTAACTCAGCTGTAATGTTACTGTATTTATTCAGTAGTTGGCTAGAGTGACAACAGTATGTGGCATTAGAACTATAACTTTGGCATTTGTCAAGTAGAAACAGTTAACACAATAATACACACATTTAAAACATGGCCACCAATGCCAGCACAACGTCTCTCGCATGTTTGTCTAGTACATTAGCCATGGCAGGTTTATAAGCGTTTAAAAGTATTTATGGTTTTGGCCTTTCTTACAGGATGCTGCACATGGCTGAAGATTGCCGTCACAACAAGACTGCTTCAGGAAGAATGATTATCATTTGAAAAAAAGTTTTTTTGTACATCCAAGGTCTTTGTGAGAAATGTAATAGTCCCACAGTATTGTAAGGAGGTGTTATTGTGATATATTTAGATCTGTATAATTTTTCTCTTACTCAGCATCAGGCTCTGAAGTCATAGGCTAGGTCGGTAGCTATCAGTGTCATGGTACAGCCCCTGACCCGAGTTTGTGTGGTCTGCATCTATTATTGTCCATATATGTACTTCCTTTGGGTGTGGTACAGTGTATGTGTGTGTTCTTCCGTCTCACCTGTGTCTCGTCTCGTTAACATCATGCAGTACACTCGGAGCCACAGGTGCCGATCAAAATTAGAATATCATGAAAAGTTGATTTATTTCAGTAATTTAAAAATAGAAACTTGTATATTATACTCATTCATTACATACAGACTGATATTTCAAGTGTTTATTTCTTTTAATTTAATGATTATAACTGAAAACTAATGAAAACTCCAAATTTAGTATGAATGTAATGAGAGTATAATAATTTTACTTTTTGAATGGAATTACTGAAATAAAGAAACTTTCATGATATTCTAATTTTATGACCAGCACCTGTTTATATGTTTGTGGATGTTGTCAACATCGTTCGTCTTGTTAAGTCTACCTCGTGTCTGTGAGTCTAGCTCCGTTGTATGTTTCATGTCACACGCCAACTGTGCAGTACTGTAAATAAAACCATTTTGAATGTGCTCTCGTCTCTGCCTCCCCTCACATTACAACCAGAACATTGTGGCCAGTGTTACTGACTAAATGCAGAAGGCAGGAACCACAATGCACCACTGTAATGGTGTTAACTTTATGTGAGCATTTGAAGAAGAATCTACAACAGAAGTCACATCATGGAAATGTTCTTAAGGGATTAATTAATCAGTGATGTCTTAACCAATGAAGTTGTCTTTGCAACATTACACTTGTAGCACTGATTTAATTTAAAATAAAATATGCATAATGAAATATACTGAATAAAATATACTGAATTTAAAACCTTACTTGGGTCATCATCCACATGTTGGGTATATAAGAGATTTTGTGTCTAAGTTCTAAGCACACTGATAAGTGACAAGCCCATGTTGCTGCCATACGTTGCTGTGATTGTGCTACCTGGACCTGCTGATGCCTCTCTCGACACTGCACTACTGCTGATAGGCCAAGTTAGACGTGACTGCTGACCGAGTTCTGAGCACTGTACGCTCCTCAGTCTGCTAATATATATTTGAACTGTGCTGTGTTTACTATGGAGTAGGACATTTAACCAGACCCAGCACTACATCCTGTGTCTATGATGGAGTTGGACATTAAACCAGACCCAGAACTACCTTCTGTGGCTATGCATGGACATTAAACCAGGCCCAGCACTACCTCCTGTGGCTATGCATGGACATTAAACCAGGCCCAGCACTACCTCCTGTGTCTACTATGGAGTTGGACATTAAACCAGGCCCAACACTACCTCCTGTGTGTACTATGGAGTTGGACATTAAACCAGACCCAGCAATACCTCCTGTGTCTACTATGGAGTTGGACATTAAACCAGGCCCAGCACTACCTCCTGTGTCTACTATGGAGTTGGACATTAAACCAGGCCCAACACTACCTCCTGTGTCTACTATGGAGTTGGACATTAAACCAGGCCCAACACTACCTCCTGTGTCTACTATGGAGTTGGACATTAAACCAGGCCCAACACTACCTCCTGTGTCTACTATGGAGTTGGACATTAAACCAGGCCCAACACTACCTCCTGTGTCTACTATGGAGTTGGACATTAAACCAGGCCCAACACTAACAAAATTCATGAAACATGTTTAGTTTTTAACATTCTATTAATTTTTGGTCCACTGCATGTTATTGTCTTGTTAGTCTGCTGAACCAGCGTACATATTGATTCATTTATGATCATCATCAGACTACAGTGTGGAAGGGACACGCTTTCTCCCACTCGATCGTGAATAGCAGGTACTTTATTCCAATAACCTTAGTCAGTCATAGTCTAGTTTTATAGACATGCTTCAAAGTAGAATATCTATTGAATACATTTACCTCTAATAAACTGATGTGCAGAGAAGAAGTATGTGTGTGGAAAATTGGTTCATATAGCAGTTTTACTCTAAGTCATTTTCAATTATGTTGAAAAAATTGAGTTTGTTCTCCTTTTTATGGCTAAGGAGCATCAAATATCTATGATCATAAAGCCACAACTCTGGTACGTTAAAAGGAGCACAGTGAAATGTTTTATTCTCAGTTCCCCTTTACTGGAGCAGAAGAGGTCAACAACAACACATATCTGACAACATATACTACACATGAGGCAGAGACTGATGTATTTATAATCACACAATTTAGTTTATTATGTCCTAAGAGTAGAAGTACTGAAAAATTACATTTATGAAAATTATAAGTTTTATAATTTTACAATTATAACAACTATCCTGGTATGTAACCTCTCACAGTCCAGCACACACTCACCCACCCACCTACTCACAGTCCAGCACACACTCACCCACCCACCTACTCACAGTCCAGCACACACTCACCCAACCCACCTACTCACAGTCCAGCACACACTCACCCAACCCACCTACTCACAGTCCAGCACACACTCACTCACCCACCTACTCACAGTCCAGCACACACTCACCCAACCCACCTACTCACAGTCCAGCACACACTCACCCAACCCACCTACTCACAGTCCAGCACACACTCTTCCCCTCTTTCCTCCCCTCTCTCCTCCCCTCTCTCTCCTCCCCTCTCATCATCTCTAAATACATTCAAGGTTCAATTAAAAACACACTTATTCACTCAACATTTCCACCCAACTTCTTCAATCCAGGTCTGTTCTATGGGGTTTCTTCATTTTATTGTTGTTGTTTGTTTTGTTCTTGTTTTTTGTTTCTACTACTTGTTTGTAAAGCGTCCTTGGGTATTCTGAAAGGCACTGTATACTGTAAGTCAAAATTACTATTATTATTATTATTATTATTATTATCCACCTACTCACAGTCCAACACCAATCTAACAAGATTGTGTATATTATTTAATGCTTAAATGAATAAAGCACTATTTTCTTGACAGTAATTTCAAGTGAAAACATTTTTCAACAGGCAAACAGATAAAAACAAACTCCCTTCAAAGAAAAATCACATGTCCTGTACATTAAATGAATAAAGCAATATTCTGTTATGGCGAGTGTAAATTGTCGGCGGGGAGTTTAATGGACGCAAATTAATTATCGCGATCGATCGATCGCCAGTGGTTGGCGCCAGAGTGAACTAGATGTAGATCAGAGATAAATGATGGCTCGTATTTGTTAACGTAATACAAGAGAACTGTTCAGTCAGACAGCTATTTGTTGTGAAACGAAGTAGTTACAATTTCAAGCATTTTAAAGTACTTTAGCCTCCAGCACTTTTCAAACCTGAACCAGGCTATTAATTATTAATGAAGCCGCTTGTGCGCGCGGCAGTGACTTCGCGAGCTACCGTTGCATTGTGGGGAATGTAGTGTTTGTGCGTGCAAAACACCAGCGGGCGGCTGTAGTTCTAATAGTAATTAAATATCATCCAGGGGGCCATAGATAATCAATTCGCGGGCCTTGACTTTGACATATGTGCCATAGCACCTCTTGTTTTATATCAGTTACCATAGCACCTCTTGTTTTATATCAGTTACCATAGCACCTCTTGTTTTATTAGCATGACGACACAAAGCGGCAACTCTATATAAACTCGCTGAGAGCGTCATTTCATTTGAGGGATACAGATAGAGGAGAGCAGTTAACGGTCTTGAATAGAGCTACAATATTTATTTACCACAGCACTTCCACTACGCAAATTGCTGCAGAGGTATGTATGTCTTTTGGACTTTTAGTGCTAATGATTTCTGACGTTCCTTTGACTTTAAATGTTTTTAAATGCGGTTTTTAAAGTAGCTATATCAGGGGTGCCCAATACGTCGAGCGCGATCTACCGGTCGATCACGAAGGAAGTGTGGGTCGATCACGAAGGAAGTGTGGGTAGATCGCATGACATTAAAAAATAGTGGATGTAGTCAGCAATCGACACACGCCGCCACACACCCCCTCCCCCTCTCGACGCTATGACGTGCTATGTTTTTTTGAGTCGATAGGATTTATAGATTTTAATGAATTTAAGTTAAATAAAATGTAACTCCCCCATTAAAATGAATGGCGGAATATTCAGAACTTCAAATTACAACTGCCAGTTAGAGTGTGTGCAGTCATGAAAAATGATGAAAAATCTCCTGCTGTAAAATCCTTAAACCTTCACCTAGAACAGAGGTCACCAACAGGCGGACCGCGGTCCGGATCCGGACCCGAACGCAGTCCTGTCCGGACCCAATCTCATTCCTGATTAACTGGATACGGACCCAAATGCCATCCCTTCCGGACCCAGAATAAATTGTTAAAAATATTTCTTAATTTTGACGGGAGAATTAATTTGAAACCGGAGCATTTATTTCAGCGCTATTGAAAAAAACGAGTGTTACGTTCGCCGCCACGTTCCTCGATTGGAGGATCGTGCTCTCTGTCTGAGATTTTTAATTATTATTATTTTTTTGCTGATGCTGGTCCAGCGTGGCGGGTGCCAGTGATTATGCCTCGGCGTGCCAAGGGTGGCACGCGTGCCAAAGGTTGCCGACCCCTGCCATAGACTAATCTAAAACTGGCATAGGCCTCTCAGTTGTAAATTGAGAATCGAATCGTGACCCTAAAATCGGAAATACAATTGAATCGAGGATTTACACACACACACACACACACACACACACACACACACACAGATATTAACACTAATGCTAGTGCCTGTTTGTTACAGAGATGGAGATACTGAGAGAGTTGAGAAAACTGAAGGCCAGAATGCAGGCAAAACTCAACATTAAAGACAAGACATGGGTTGAGATTGAGCTGAAAATGAGAGAAGTGCAGAGAAGGATGGCACGGGAAACGGATGAAGCTCAAAGAAAAATAGAGAAAAGATATGAAAAAAAACAACTGGCCTATGAAAGAGAAAGGTGGCATTATGAACTTAAGAACATCAAAGATGAGAGATGGGTTGAAATTGAAAGGAAAATGAGAGAAATGCAGAGAAGGATGGCAGAGGAAAAAGACAAAGCTCTAAAAAAAATGGAGAAAAGATGGGAGAACTTTCTGAAGAAACATGAAGATGATTTGCAACAAATATATTTGGAGATACTTCGAGAATATGAAAATGAAAAAGAAACAATAATTGATGAATTGAAGGAGAAAATAAAAGAGGGAATAAAGCAACCCATGGGGGGAGAGAGGCAGAGCGTGAGAGAACGTCTGAAAAAGATGTTCTCTTGGAGACTGACCTTATTTAAGAAGAGAGATCAGTAAAAAACTGCTGGAGATATCAGCTATGCCTCTTTATTGGATACATAATGTAAGTTAACGTGCACCACATAAAACCCAGAATCAGTGTGTTGGATGAAGAAAAAGAGTAAATGAGAAAAGAGAGAACAGATGAATTCCAACCAGTTTTCAACATGTTTTCTCTTCAAACAGGCTCTGCAATCTGGCACCATGATGAAGTGCTCACCGTGGCTCAGGTTCAGCAGAAGAGAAGACGGCTGATGAAACAGGAGCAGAAGAGACAGGTGTGGGAGGCTCGCTGGAGAAAGTGGGAGGAGAAAAGGTCAGAGCAGTGTTTCTCAACCTTTTTTCAGTTGTGGCACCCTTTATATGCATGCAAAATTTTAAGGCACTCCAGTTTACAATGCCCTAAAACACAGGCTTGCCAACTTTTGAAGATCGCTTGGAGTGAGATTTGAACCTGGAGGAGGTGGCGAGTGTAAATTGTTGACGGGGGGGGATCTGTCGATCGCGGGTGGTTGGCGCCAGAGCGAACTGGTAACTCATTGAATCATAGATGTGGACCAGAGGTAAATAAACTAGATTTTTTTTTTCGGTGTGAGATATCGGAAGTGTGGCGTGAGAGCGTGTGAAGATGGTCAAATGTGTGTGTCTCACGCTCAATGCCTGAGAGTTGGCAACCCTGAAAACATACTCTCTGCAACCATCTCCCGGCCAACATATTACAAAAAAAGTGATTATTATGACAGAGAGCACATAAATGTGACTTACAGTCAGTGGGAAACCTGTGTAATTACGTGCTGACCTTGGTAAGGGTCATATGCAGGTCATATGCACGCTTTGAGCGTGAGACTCACGCATTTTAGCGATTTCACACGCTCTCACGCCTCACATGGAATTTCTCACGATTGAATATTATTATTATTATTTATTTTTAAAATAATCTAATCGCCGCACACCGCAGCATATTCAGCCAATCCATCGGTTGTATATTATAACAGGTTGAACCAATCAGAATATAGATTGCGCTATTGCTTGGTAGACTTTAGCCAGCCTGCTCCCCAACCACACACACACACACACACACACACACAGCCGCTACACCAACCATCGCGACAGATTCCAATCCCCCCCGCCTGAAAAAAAGCTCACGCCCATCAAACTTGAGAGATCTGGTCATATGAAATAAATTTTAATGATTTTTAAAGTGTATAATAACTTCAATTTTTAAAACTATAGTTTTTTGTTTCACATCAGAATATTTTGACGGCACCCCTGATGAAGACAGACGGCACCCTGGTTGAGAAACGCTGGGTCAGAGAAGAAGGCATGTCACGGTACGGCGGCCCCCTACTGGTCGCCCCCGTCTACAGCAGCAGCTTGTCCTGTGGGTGTGGTGTTGTGTTCGTCCCTCAGGTGGGCGGAGCCCGCGATCCGTCTCACCTGAGGGTCGTTTGTTCGTCTATATATGTCTTGTCTTTGTACCAGTTGACCGCTGGTTATTATATCCTTAACTCGGATCAGTTCACGGGTTTTGGTTTGCGCACTTTACATATTAAACCATCATATTTCCCTGAGACTTGGTGTGATCGCTTCCATTTATTTTCGCTCGCCCTACCCGTCACAAGGCAGAAAAGAAAGCAAAGAAGACTGAACAAATGGGGAGAGCAGTGGGCTTCCAGACCTGCAAGAGAGGGTCAGGAGGTGGGAGGTATAAGGAGGCAAACTCCTGTACTACCTCCACTGCCTGACAGACTGAGCTACATCATCCAATTGCACTGCCGACCTTCAGTTGTAGACTTGCAGTAGTTTTAGACATGCTCCACCTAGCGGCTTGCACTGTAAAAAATCTTTGTTTGCTTATGTTCTGTGAATATAAAAATGTATGTGGGCAAAGCATGAAACATAAAAATAGTTACTCCAAAAACAAAAAACGAGTTGTGCCATCAGCTGCTGCATTTTTACCATTCAACTTAATATTTTGTGTTCAGTGAATGAGCATTATGGTTCTCAGTCAACATGTCAAGTCCAAAGTAAAAAACTGTGTTGGGCGAGCAATAGTGGTAGTGGTGAAACTAATGCGCATGCTCAAGAGAGACGATTTTCTTGGCGCCTTCTGCACCAAAACTAAAATGAAGACCCAGCGTTTCACCATTTATCTAGAGGACTTCAAACGTTCACTGAGTGAAGTTAATGTGGATCTTTACTAAGCTAACACAACTAACTTGGTGGTGTTTGTTGAGTTTGAATTTTGAACTAGGTCATATTTCAACATATTTTCCAAACGTATAGTTATCAAAGCTAGAGCTAATCCAACAAGTTGTTTTTCAGTGTTTTAACTTTGCTATGAGTTTAGTAATGTTAGTGTTAATACTGTTGTGGTTGGCAAAGACAAGCTACCGATTAACGGTGCGTTAACTGTCCGTTTGGAATTTAACTTTACCTCACGTCGGCAAACTGTTAGCATGCGGACTAACGTTAGCTACCTAGCTAGCTAGATCTGCGTAGTAATTAAGCATTTGCTGAAGCCCAATCGATTTCTAATTAAGTACTTTTTTAGATACTTTTTCCAACCACATACAGCTCCGTGGTCAGTTCTCCCGTTTCCCTGGATGTGTGTTGTATGCGTGTTAGTGTCCCCCCTCCCTTAGAACCAGTGTGTTTTTGCCGTTAGCGTATTGCTAATAAATTAGCATTGAGCTAACGTTTGTGTCATGGCTCATTCTTGTCCTCCTGACTCGACGACGTTTCAATTTTTATTACATTTATAAAGCAGCTCTCATATGCCTGTTTGGTAATATTTTATGTTTACTTTTTGACATGCAAATAAAATGCACAATTACTTAATTATATTCTTTATATTTTGAATTTACTTCATAAAGCATAAAATGTATAGTTCAGACAACTTGGATACTAATGATTACCTGAACTAAACAATTGTAGCTGGAACAACATAAAACATTTTGTTGGACTCACTAGGTGTATTTGGCTAATATTTAATGTTATATAATATAACATTTTGTTGGCTCAACTTATTTTCTTTAATCAGACTGAATTCTGTAGTTGTCAGCAGAACTTAAAATTTGCAATTTGCAGAGTTTAAATTAGACCAACTAAAAAAATTAGGTGCAACGGGTCACTAAGATTTTTTTAGTTGGTGAGACTTGAAATTTTTTACAGTGTGGAATGTAGCCACTGTTGCCAACTCCTCAGTAAGGAAAGTAGCTATTGGTTGTCCTAAAAGTCGCTAGAAGTCGCTAAATGACGTCATCCCCTAATTTGCATAATACATGTTTTTGAAGCTGTAAAAGAATAACGTTGGGAGAGATAAAAAAATGAGTAAAAACACCCTAAATATGTTAGAACTACAAATGAACAACATCTGTTGCCTTTGAAATAGGCAGTCACTTCTCAAAAGAACTACATGACTTTAATGATTTGTATAAATAATTTTTACGTAAATTACTTTTTTGCTGTGTTGTTAAATGTTAGTATATGAGTAGCAGTTAGCAGGAACTAGTTGGCATAGAAATCAACCTTACAATACAGGCAGTATGCCTGTATTATCTCCAATTGCTTCAGCCAGCCTTTAAATTCAGGATTTGATTCCCACTCTTTCCTGTATTTTTGAGAATAGAGTTTAGAGTGAGACATGATGAGCAAGTTGGCTAGATGTTAAACTTTCACAGAGATGCACTGTGGACGAGTCGAGTGACCGGCTATGTGGTGAATGAGGTGAAGAATGACTGAGATTGTGTGAGTTAAATTCAGTGATTTCTTTTCGTGTCTCACATATTTACATCCCCCCCCGGCGGCAGCTTTGGGCATGCGCAGTTCATGTGCAGTGTGGACGTGGAGCGGTGAGAGTCTGCTCTGAGTGTGAGACTGCACTGAGTGTTGTGGGGCTCACGGCAGCACCCGCCGGGGCTCACGGCCCAGAGGACAGCAACTAAAGAGCATGTTTGTTCAGAGTCGCCAAAAGTCTCCAATAACACCACAAAAAGTCAAAAAGTCGCTAGATTTGTCGCTAGTCGCTTTTTACTACAAAAAGTCGCTAGAGGGTCTGAAAAGTCGCTAAGTTGGCAACACTGAATGTAGCCAACCGCAGTTCTAGACCAGCAGTTCCAATAAAGAGCTTATTTGTTAAATATGCCCATTGATTCTCAATTGTTTTAGCCAAATCCATAACCTTTGACAAGTTTTAAACAATAATGTTCACCACATTTTGTATTTAAATAGAAGTAGTACACCTTATTTCCCCTATTTTTAGGTAGTAGTTTCGATTAATTTGGTCATTTACACACAGCTTGTCTCCTGAAGATATTTTATTTTTAATTAAACTACTGGATTCCTGGCACATTTTGTATTAAAAATCAGCAAAAATGGCTTAATGTCCGGATGCTTTCAGTGAGTAAGCTTACGTTTCCAGAATGTTAGGAGTGATTTCTTTTACTCGTATATCTTTATTAGCATGCAACTAGCAAATTACAGATATGATACTTGGGGTTTATCTCCACAGTAATTTGCACTGGAAGAGAACTTCATCCATTTTAACTGATCCCCCAAACCCTTCATTATTTCTTTAGTCATAGTGAATCTGTACTTTTGTACTATTAGTACACAGTTAATTAGGACTAACCAATCTGTACATGTTGACTATTTTATCTAGTATAACAATAGTATAGGTTTACCTTGTTTACATGCATCATTAGGTTTACATTAAACAGGCATTGCCACTGAAATGACACTGACATACTAGTAATATACAATGAGACCAATGACAAATCCAATACAGTGTTCAACCTGAAGCTGACATACATTTAATTTCTCACAACTTTTCCAAAAGCACTGGCAGAATAATTTATCATGTTCACTAGATTTATATTTGCATTTTAGAATGTTAATTGTCAATGCAATATAAGAATAATAAGCAAACAAAACGTTGTTAGACATTTCAACTTGTTTGAATGGCACATTAATAAACCATTCACATACCTACACTGTAAAAAATTTCAAGTCTCACCAACTAAAAAAATCTTAGTGACCCGTTGCACCTAATTTTTTTAGTTGGTCTAATTTAAGCTCTGCAAATTGCAAATTTTAAGTTCTGCTGACAACTACAGAATTCAGTCTAATTAAAGAAAATAAGTTGAGCCAACAAAATGTTATATATTAACCAAATACACCTAGTGAGTCCAACAAAATGTTTTATGTTGTTCCAGCTACAATTGTTTAGTTCATGTAATTATTCATTAGTATCCAAGTTGTCTGAACTATACATTTTATGCTTTATGAAGTAAATTCAAAATATAAAGAATATAATTAAGTAATTGTGCATTTTATTTGCAAGTCAAAAAGTAAACATAAAATATTACCAAACAGGCATATAAGAGCTGCTTTATAAATGTAATAAAAATTGAAACGTCGTCGAGTCAGGAGGACAAGAATGAGCCATGACACAAACGTTAGCTCAATGCTAATTTATTAGCAATACGCTAATGGCAAAAACACACTGGTTCTAAGGGAGGGGGGGACACTAACACACATACAACACACATCCAGGGAAACGGGAGAACTGACCGCGGAGCTGTATGTGGTTGGAAAAAGTATCTAAAAAAGTACTTAATTAGAAATCGATTGGGCTTCAGCAAATGCTTAATTACTACGCAGATCTAGCTAGCTAGGTAGCTAACGTTAGTCCGCATGCTAACAGTTTGCCGACGTGAGGTAAAGTTAAATTCCAAACGGACAGTTAACGCGTACCGTTAATCGGTAGCTTGTCCTTGCCAACCACAACAGTATTAACACTAACATTACTAAACTCATAGCAAAGTTAAAACACTGAAAAACAACTTGTTGGCTTAGCTCTAGTTTTGATAACTATACGTTTGGAAAATATGTTGAAATACGACCTAGTTCAAAATTCAAACTCAACAAACACCACCAAGTTAGTTGTGTTAGCTTAGTAAAGATCCACATTAACTTCACTCAGTGAACGTTTGAAGTCCTCTAGATAAATGGTGAAACGCTGGGTCTTCATTTTAGTTTTGGTGCAGAAGGCGCCAAGAAAATCGTCTCTCTTGAGCATGCGCATTAGTTTTACCACTACCACTATTGCTCGCCCAACACAGTTTTTTACTTTGGACTTGACATGTTGACTGAGAACCATAATGCTCATTCACTGAACACAAAATATTAAGTTGAATGGTAAAAATGCAGCAGCTGATGGCACAACTCGTTTTTTGTTTTTGGAGTAACTATTTTTATGTTTCATGCTTTGCCCACATACATTTTTATATTCACAGAAAACAAAGGTTTTTTACAGTGTATGTACACTATAATTACCTTCAATTTAATGAAAAAAGTAGTGGCTATGAATAAGTAGTACAAAAAGCACGTGATTATATTTGTGTTTATTTTTGCATTTTACACATTTCCATGACATCCTGAAATTCAAAAATGAACAGAAATGGCTCAGGCATGAAAATCTGTCACCTTTCGGCGAAATTCGCCGTTTTGAAGTTGAAAAGGGTGACCTACGTGAATCGTGTAGATCCGATGAGTTTTTTGTTGGGGGGGGGGGGGGGGGGGGGGGGTCGGGGAATTATATGTATATATTTTAATTATCATATTGACTTAATAAGCAAACAGAGCACTTCCGAAATCGGCAATTTCAATGACACAGTGGCCAGCAGTTTCTGGCCAGAACCTTCATAGAGGCCAAATAGCGTTTCAATCTTACGAACGTTCTTCATTCATGTTATTCATTTACTGCTAAGCGGGACGAGAAGCTGGACCTAGTGCTATCTACACCGGGGACAAGGCAGAATAGCGTACATTTACCAGATCATACATTTACCACTACATTTACCAGATCGTACATTTACCACTACATTTACCAGATCATACATTTACCACTACATTTACCAGATCGTACATTTACCACTACATTTACCAGATCGTACATTTCCCAGTGGATTTAATTGGGTTATTAATGGTTTAAATCGTTTTCATATTTTGCGGTAAATCAAAGTTACTGCCGTTCGCAGTGTTGAACACGGTCAGAGCCACAAGCTCTTGTGATAAATAGGTAGATAGATGGGCTTATTAAGTTCGCGTCAACCCCGTGTAGTTAGCGGTGACATAAAATGATAAACAAGATTTTTTTTCTAGTGTGTCTGTAGTTGTAACTGCTGAATCCAGGGACGTGTGAGGATCACATTCACGCCAGGGCTGAAAAGGTTGAAGATGAAGTTGTAAACTCTTGTCGTTTGAGTCTACCCTGTGCTTTAGCCCATGTTAGAAAATAAAAACACATGAACCCTGGTATTGTTACACTCATTTTCGCCGCTGATGTATTTATTGGTTCATTAAGACGTAAAGGTTTTGATTGAGCCATCTGGAATGGCGAAAGCGGCTTCTCGCATTTACGATCTGGCTCCATACATTGAATCCATTGACAAGACAGTCAAAAAAAATTTTTTTTAATGGATTTTACTATTAAAAGGTAAAATTGTAAGGTGACATCATGTAAAAAAAAATAACGTGTGGCCACGACTTATTAACGCGTGGGAACGAGATACTAATGTCGCCTTTCACACGCGGCAACAAAGTTTATTTTTTTACAGCAAAGCAAGCAGATCCCAGGGATTTTCGCGAACTGACTGCCCAAGGAAGGTAAACCTGGCTTTATATAAAGTAATACTTAATTATCTTGTTCGCACGCGTTAGTAAGTCGTTCGCACGCATTAGTAAGTCGTGGCCACGCGTTATTATATTTTTTACATGACGTCACCTTACGGGCTCCGTAATATTTGGCATCACCTGTCGCTGTATCCCCGTACGCCAGCAGACACCCAACCCCCCCCCCCCCCCCCATCGCCGTATCCCCATGACGTCACATGTCAACGCCCCCCCCCCCCACGTCAACGCCCTGTCGCCGTATCCACGTGACGTCACATGCCCCGCCCCCCGGTCTTCTCACCTTTTTAACCCCTAACCCATTTTCATGCCTGCATAAAGGTAGCCAGAACTAACGAACCAAGACACACTAACGCTAGCCAGATTCATCCTTCATGACTGACATTATGATGACACAAAAATTAGCTTCAGAGATGATCATATATCTATCATATATTATTGTTGCTTATAAACATCTTTCTTCCATCTGCTCCTGCGACATACCAAAACAGTATCTAAATATTACGTAACATTCCGAACCGCTAGGCTGCGCATGTCTAAAACTACGGCACGTCTAGAACTGCAGGTCTAGAACTGCAGGTCTAGAACTGTGGTTGGCTCTCCGGCTGTGCAATTGGATGCCTCTCGTTAAAATCCCCTCCCACTATCAATGGCATATTCCCCACTAAGTGCACTGAGAAGCCTCTCGCTGCAGCCTGTAGGAAAGCGGAGTTGGACATCCAACCCCGCCCACATCCAACCCTGCCCTCTTCTCAAGCTAGAAGCCACGTCCATGTTACGTCTGAAACGCCTGTTTTTGCTCCCAGGAAACTGAACTTGTAGACCGCCAAAGCAACTACGTCACCTGTAATAGCGGCAGGTATAAATATACAAATGGATTATGAAGCAGGAATGCACCAAGTCATGTCTGAATCAAAAATTATTAATCTGTTTTATTGGGTTAAGATCCTACCGAATAGAGTGTCACGTGACGCGCTGGGGAAAATGGCAGCTTAGTTGTTTAACTGCTCGTAGCGGCGCTAGTTTAACCTCTTTTTTCATTTTCAGTGGTCAAACGCTTATTTCCTTGCTATTAGACAGTGGTGTTATCGAGCCTGAAAAAATAAAAAAATTAAAAAAAATAAAAATGTCAGCCAGACAGAAAAATACGGCACAGTCTGTCTTAAAAATGGGCCTGCGGTCTGGCGACACTACTCAAAATGACGAGGTCATGTTTGAATCAAAAATTATTAATCTGTTTTATTGGGTTAAAATCCTACCCAATATCAAGTAGCTAGTTAACTGTCTATCCTTGAAGTTAACGAGCGATTAGCTAGCTAGCTAGCTAGCTAAGCTATGTAGCCTGTTAACTGCCAAACCACGAAGTTAACTAACTATCTAGGTACCTAGATAGCCGGTTAACTGTCTAACCATAGCTTACCTACTCTACAACCCCTGGCACAAATTATGGAATAATCAGCCTCGGAGGATGTCCATTCAGTTGTTTAATTTTGTAGAAAAAAGCAGATCACAGACATGACACAAAGCTAAAGTAATTTCAAATGGCAACTTTCTGGCTTTAACAAACACTATACGAAGTCAAGAAAAAAAAATGTGGCAGTCAGTAACAGTTACTTTTTTAGACCAAGCAGAGGGAAAAAAATAGGGAATCACTCAATTCTGAGGAAAAAATATGGAATCATGAAAAAACAAAAACCCCAAAACATGACTAGTGTTTTGTTGCACGACCTCTGGCTTTTATAACAGCTTGCAGACTTTGAGGCATGGGCTTAATGAGTGACAAACAGTATTCTTCATCAATCTGGCTCCAACTCTGTTGCCAGATCAGCTTTGCAGGTTGGAGCCTTGTCATGGACCATTTTTTTCAACTTCCACCAAAGATTTTCAATTAGATTGAGATCCAGCCTATTTGCAGGCCATGACATTGACCTTATGTGTCTTTTTTTCAAGGAATGTTTTCACAGTTTTTGATCTGTGGCGAGATGCATTATCATCTTGAAAAATGATTTCATCATTCCCAAAAAGTGTCCAAAATATCAACAAAAACCTGTGCATTTATTGAAGATGTAATGACCGCCATCTCCTCAGTGGCTTTCCCTGACATGCAGCCCCGTATCATCAATAAAAGGATCAAAGGAAATTTGACATTGTCAGACAAAAATCATTCCAGGCCCGGGCACATTTTCAGTGGCTTGACAGTAAGTATAAGAAGCATACTTATTACTTACTAATACCCCCTACCACTGTGTCCTAAAGAATTGCACTAAATTGTTCACTTACCAGCCATAAGCTATTATATTTCACTATTGTTCATACATGTTGTTACACTGGTACTGTTATTCCCTCTTAATCCCCCATCTCATTTTACCACTTCACTACCCTTGCACTATTGTCCCGTTTCGTGTCTCCTGTCACACATATGTTTACTCTGTGCAGTTATTATTGCACAGTTATGGTCTCACTCTCTTATTATTATAACTTTATTTTTACTTCAGTGTACTTTCGTGTTTTTTGTGCTGAAACTTGGGAAGGAGAGTATGTAATTTCGATTATCTGTATGTCCTGTACATATGCAGAATTGACAATAAAAACTACTTGAACTTGAAACATTATGATATTTCAGTACAGTTAGGATGTTTTTGTACCCTAAAAGAAGGGAGTGTTCTCACTGGTTGTAGTAATTATATTCCTTACATTTGAAACATACAGGTGTAGTGCCTTGGACAAATCACAGTGCTGCATTCAAAGAAGAGTTTCGCAGAATGTACCAATTGGAGTATTGCCGGAACTGCCAAGAAACATAAAGACTGCATACCAGGTATGTTTCTTGTATATACATTTTGAGAATTGTTCTTGAGATCAGTAATGGCAAACAAAATATCAGCAGAAATGTGTTTGAGATTGAATTTGCTGCTTACAGGCTACGTTGGGCGTGGGAGACGCGGAGAACTTGTGGTCTTTTACAGTGAAAACACGCATCCTGGATTCTGTAGCCAATTCTACAGCCATGTTTACGAGGATTTGAGTCTGTGAATTAGTGTATGGTTGGATGAGGTGTGAGTGCATGGATGTGTTATAACGACTTGTAAATAAATAACTACTAAAAAACTACTGTACCCGTTTCCTTGCTTGACCACATTAAAAAAAGTTCAGTGTTCTAAATGGCAAAAAATAAATGTTCTATTTTATTTTAAGCAACCATATTTTGTATGGATTTGTGAATGGGGTTCTAGGTAGGAGTTCAGTCCCTTGTGGTGCTGCATTGTCTGAGCAGGTGGCTGGCAGCACAGATTACCCTCAGCTGTACAAAATGTGGACTGTCTGTAAGGTGATTCTACTGGTGAAGGACATTCAGGTTATTTTAATTAGTTTAACAGATGCCAAGAAAAGCACTCACGTTATTGAACAAAATGTATGTTTTTCTTTATTATCCCACATGAATAATTTAAGTCTTAGTACAATATTTTTAGATGTTTCTTGAATAGTTTAATTGTCAATTCTGAATATGTATAGGACATACAAAGGATTGAAATTACATTACTCTCTTACCCAAAGTTACAGCAATAAAATAAATATTAATGTAGCAGCAGTGGTTGTAAAGTTCCTTTACAACTTTACCAAAACAAGGCACAGGGAAAGGCACATGATAAGACACTGAGCCATCATCAGTGTCCCTGGGGTGCGTGGTGGCAACATCATAATGTGCTTAGCCATTAGAATAGTGTTCATCATGCCACTCTTGGTCTCTACAACACTGCCACATCACTAGAGTTGCCCAGGTGTGTCGCCATCTGTCGCCGGCTGCTTGAGTACACTAAACACCAACATTACCATTACACCCCTTCTCCATCACCAACATTACCAACATACCCCTTCTCCATCACCAACATTACCAACATACCCCTTCTCCATCACCAACATTACCATTACACCCCTTCTCCATCACCAACATTACCAACATACCCCTTCTCCATCACCAACATTACCATTACACCCCTTCTCCATCACCAACATTACCAACATACCCCTTCTCCATCACCAACATTATCAACATACCCCTTCTCCATCACCAACATTACCAACATACCCCTTCTCCATCACCAACATTACCAGTAAACAGTAAACATTACCATTTTAATTGTGTTTTACTTATAGTGTTATGGTAGTGATTATGCGTGAATACCGTAAAAAGCTATTTAAAATTTATATTGGGCTATTTACAGAGATTATGACATTAAACAAAAGAGTTATCGTTTCAAGACTGTAAAGTACTGAGACCACCTGCTGTGTGTGTGACTAACACACAAAGTAAACGAGGTATGTGTAAATTAAGCGCAACGACGTGCCTCTTGAACACTTGGGAGGTATTATGCGTATTTCAAGTGCCACACAGTTCTTCTCGAACTAAGTAGTGGGTTGGTGCGCGAGCGCACATTAGAGGGCGGTGTTGGATGTGGGCGTGATTGGATGTCCAACCCCGCCCCCCTACAGGCTGCAGCGAGACATACTTGGGCTCTGTTCGAAATAGACTACTACATACTGGATACTGCATACTGGACTCAGTATATACTGGATACTGCATACTGGTCCTCGTAGTAAATGCAGTACAGTTTCCAGTATGCGACAAAAGCAAAGCATACTACGGGGTCACGTGAACGTAGCGTTGCATGATGGGATGCAGTACACCACGAAGGTAGCTCTGTTTGCGTACTGGAATATTTTGCGGAAGTAGTAGGTCATCCGGGTATGTTTCGCGTACTGGAAATTTTCATTTTGGTCACATACTGCATACGGCATACTTATTTGGGGCTCGATCAGTACGCCAGTAGTCAGTGGCGGACTTAGCAATTTGGGGGCTCAAGGCGAAATTAGGTAGGGGGGCCCATCAACATTAATATGCGAGAAATAAGTCAGCTAATCAGGGGGCCCCTACAGTGGGCTGCAGTGGGAGGGGCCCAAGGCAGTTGCCTAGCCACGCCTTTATGCAAAGACTGCCTCTGCCAGTAGTATGTAGTAGGCTATTTCAAACACAGCCTTGGTCCTGCCAAGCACTGAACGATTCGGTGAACGAATCTTTTGAACTCTTTAGTGAACTGATTCTAATGATTCAGTTCATCTAAAAGAACTGCTATGCCCATCACTAGTGCCGAGACACCAAACGCAACACGTTTCCAACTAAGAGAGACTGGCTGTACGCTCATAGCAAAGTGCTACAAACAACTCAGTGATGAACTGCAACTGTCCTTCTTCCTAAATAGGGGAACAGGAGCTGCAGCTCATCACCGCTGATTGCGATCTCTCTGCCGGGAGCTGGCCCTTGGGCTCCCCCCAGTGGCGGTAGGTGGGACGACCCTGGAGCCAGCCCTGTCAGAGGCAACTTCTTTGTTTGGATGAATGAATCAGTTAATCCACAGATCATACAGCAGAGTTGGTTCATACAGCAGGATTAACTCGTACAGACCTCACATGGTTAGACAACTGAATAATAGGATGGTGGCTTTTAAATGATGGGTTCAACTCTGCCGATGTAAAATGTTTTCCACTTCGGTGACTCATGGGCTCTACGAGAAAAAACAGGGGTGGAGGGCTGTGAGCTTCCTTGAGTTCTGGATGTTTATTGGCCACCTGACAAATCAGCATGGTGGCTTTAACCAATAGGTGACATCCAATCCATACTTTTTCATCCGATGTTACTTGTTTAATTGTGAATCTACTTATCCAAACCTGAACCGTGTGAGAACCGAACAGTGCTGTCCTAAACCATATTTGTAACTGTCTGGTCTGTTAAGCCAAAAATGACGAAACCAGATTAGTGAACTGGTTAATTCTCAGATCGTTTCATCTGGGTTAACTGAAACAGCGCACTGTCTGTATGATATTGTCTCATTAACCGGATCTCATTAAATGTCCAATCTGAGTATTTTCTGGAATGCTAAGTATTCTTTGGAATGTGGGAATGTGGTGGTTCTCTCTCTCTCTCTCTCTCTCTCTCTCTCTCTCTCTCTCTCTCTCTCTCTCTCTCTCTCTCGCATGACTGTGTGCTGTAGACCATGATACGTCTTGATGAAACACTCAGGGTGTGGTGCCCTGCCTGTCACCACGCTAGCGGATCAAGGTGGATGATGTACACCCTTCACCCCACTGCATGTTTTCACTTGCCACACACGTAGAAATCTGACGAATCAGACACGATATTTTACAATTTACAACTGCACATGTAACCAATGTAAAACTATTATCAGTGTTTCTACTAGACATCTTAAAAGGGAAAATTTAAAGTTTTTAAATGTAAAAATTTTAGGCTTATACAACTAATATTGAGAAATGCAGGGTCTGTTCCCGTTCCTGCCCTGCAACTTCGCTCTCTCTCTCTCTCTCTCTCTCCCTCTCTCTCTCTCTCTTTCTCCACCCCTGCCGTAACACTTCGCACACGCCCAGTGATTTAATAAAAAAAAGGTTGGGAAGACGTGGTTTCACTCAAGAGACACTTTATGGGCGTTGTACGGACTTGCAAGCAGACACAAGAAACAGCAGAAAAGACCACGTTATATTTTGTATCTTCCAGAACTAACGGTAAGTGATTAGACAAATATTCGTTTCCCAATGTGTGTAAAAGTTGTTCACTCCTGCTAAAACTCGCCTGCGCACACGGGGGGTTTCCCAAAGATCCCTCGTGGTTGGTAAAATCCCTGTAGAATAATACAGAACCAGACGTTCACCCTAACCCCTAGCCCTAACTCTCATTCTGGGTCATTTTTTTACTTTGCCCGTACTTAGCCCGATGTCTATGTGTATCAGATTCTCGATGTCAGTAATATAATCCTTACACTTCAAGTAGAAATCAGAAACCTGCTGTTTACTAATTTATTCTGTTTTTAATGCGCTGGTGTGCGTCTTTCAGTTCGTTTGGGGTCGCACCATCGGACATGCAGCGATTATGGGGCACTCTGACTTTTAGTGAAGTGAAAAGCAACTGTCCAGTTGGCAAAGGGCGTTCAATGCTCGCGTGTCCGGTTTTCAACGTGAGGGAGCTGAGACGACGGAAAGACCTCCAGAGAGTCACATTTTCCGTTTATTATGAATAAAAACAAACTGATAGTTTTGTCAAAGTTGCGAGACACACAGGAATGTTTAAAGACAACCTCAGACATTGCGTCCGGGAGATGACATTTTCAATACATGCAAGTGCAAAGAATAAGATTCACACATTCGTCTCGCGCTCTCTGTACCTATGCTGTGTGTGCGCGCGTGCGTGCGTGCAAAGGGTGTGTAGATGCAATGGAATGAATGTGGAAAAAACAGCTCGACTACAGCACATCACGTACATAGCTGAAAGTAATAGTACCGCCCCCTAAAATATGTCACCCCCCAAAAAATATATATCTAACAGGAATATAAAAAAGCCTGCTTGATCTGTGTATGTAGTAGCTTTCTACATTCCAGCGAGTGTGTTCATGAAGGAAAGGGCCACTCCTTATTTGTGGGCACTCCAGCAGACAAGCGAAGACAGCCAGGCCCGCAGGCATCTGTACGGGCTGGACCCACAGCCAGACTAGATCTGGGTTAGCCTGTCCGGAAGAACCGGCACTGTTGGTCCAGCAGAGAAAGAACAACGTTCGCTTAATGTAATTCGCCTACCAAAACCAAAACATTTCTGTTGAAAAACACATTTTTAGGGAGAATAATAAAAAATGTAAAAGTATTAATGTCTACAAACGATTAGCAAGGGGTCTCCAGTTTAATTCTCTGTCTCTCTCTGTGATTTTTTTGTAACAACACTGGAAATTAGATGTTGACCGATAGGTGTACTCAGTAAAAAGCCTCTTAATCGCCTCCAGGCACGTTGACCAATAACAACGGCTTGCTGGGCTGTGCAACGCGGCGGCGTAAAACCTGACGAACGGACTCTTCTAGTTGTTAGGACACCTAGCGGACAGTGAAGGAAATGCAGGTTGTTGCGACACGGGCATGCTATGCACATCACTGCCACTAGGGGTCCTGCGAACGCTCTCCAGAACTACCACTCCGCTGCTGGACGTGTTGAGCATCGAAGCCGAAATGAGCATCGAAGCCGAAGTGCTCTTCCACACCTCTCCTAGCGTAACTGTAATTTTTATATATTAAGTATATACAAATACACACACCTAATATTTATTGCCGTACTGCATATGTATATATATTATACTTTTGAGACAACTAAACCATAAGGTGAACAATATTAGATTATACAATTATACAGGGTTTGGGTTCACTGAAGCATTACAGTGGTTTGCTACCACTGAGGGGTTCAGGGTTTCAGCGAGCAGGTGAATTCTAGATCACCTCGTTACATGATGAAGTGGTGCACCCCCCCCCCCCCCCCCCCCCCCGTTAATTACCAATGTCAGTGATCGATCATGATGACAGACCCATCACTGTGGTCCGATTCCGTATCCTAATTATGTACATCTCATTTGGAGGTGTCACTTTCAGGATACACGAGCACAATGGAACAGAAGATGATGGTACATAGATATGCATCAGTGAAACACACCCGCTCTCTACTACACACACTCTTTATATTATATATATACTGTATATATATATAGGCCTATATATATTACACACACACTATATATCATCAGCTTATCGGCCTTGCAAACACTTAGAAGGCACTTGCTGGTTTGTCTGCAAATATGTCTCATCTCTCTTATTTAAATATTACATATGTACTTTTTTTTGCAATATTTATATTTGTGGACTTATAACCCTTAGTATGAAGAGTAGGTTTAAATGATGATGTTTTTTTTAAACTAAACTTTCTTTTACTTTTAAAACTAAATTCTTTCTTTCAAGAAACTTATCAAGCAAAATGTACAAAAATATTTGAGCATCTTTTGAATTTGGGAAAAAGTATAACAACCTCAATGGTTTATACACACCTCTATATATTAATACTATTATTAATATACTATAATATACTAGCTCTTCCACACCTCTCTGAGCTCTTCCACACCTCTCGTAGCTCTTCCACACCTCTCCAAACTCTTCCACACCTCTCGTAGCTCTTCCACACCTCTCTGAGCTCTTCCGCACCTCTCCAAACTCTTCCACACCTCTCTGAGCTCTTCCACACCTCTCCAAACTCTTCCACACCTCTCTGAGCTCTTCCACACCTCTCCAAACTCTTCCACACCTCTCGTAGCTCTTCCACACCTCTCTGAGCTCTTCCGCACCTCTCCAAACTCTTCCACACCTCTCTGAGCTCTTCCACACCTCTCCAAACTCTTCCACACCTCTCTGAGCTCTTCCACACCTCTCCAAACTCTTCCACACCTCTCCAAACTCTTCCACACCTCTTGTAGCTCTTCCACACCTCTCCAAACTCTTCCACACCTCTCTGTGCTCTTCCACACCTCTCCAAACTCTTCCACACCTCTCCAAACTCTTCCACACCTCTCTGAGCTCTTCCACACCTCTCTGTGCTCTTCCACACCTCTCTGAGCTCTTCCACACCTCTCCAAACTCTTCCACACCTCTCGTAGCTCTTCCACACCTCTCCAAACTCTTCCACACCTCTCCAAACTCTTCCACACCTCTTGTAGCTCTTCCGCACCTCTCCAAACTCTTCCACACCTCTCCAAACTCTTCCACACCTCTCCAAACTCTTCCACACCTCTCCAAACTCTTCCACACCTCTCTGAGCTCTTCCACACCTCTCCAAACTCTTCCACACCTCTCTGTGCTCTTCCACACCTCTCCAAACTCTTCCACACCTCTCTGTGCTCTTCCACACCTCTCCAAACTCTTCCACACCTCTCGTAGCTCTTCCACACCTCTCCAAACTCTTCCACACCTCTCCAAACTCTTCCACACCTCTCGTAGCTCTTCCACACCTCTCCAAACTCTTCCACACCTCTCTGTGCTCTTCCACACCTCTCCAAACTCTTCCACACCTCTCCAAACTCTTCCACACCTCTCGTAGCTCTTCCACACCTCTCCTAGCGTAACTGTAGTTTTTACTACATCCATGTGTAAATATATGTAATGTGTGTGAATGACGTGCAGCTAACCCAGGTATGGTGTGCTCCAGAATGTTAGCGGGGCTGGTGATTAGGGTCACCAGCATGTACCCAGTTTAATCTTCTCTGTTGTTGTTGTTTGTATGCTGTTATTTTACCTCTCCCTATCAATCTCCACCTTTCTAATTAGGTTAATAGAAGTCAGTGTGTAGCCAGTGCATGAGGTGGAGGTGTAGTGTGCTAATGTTAACAGGGTGGTGTGTTTATTCAGGTGTGACGACTCTCTGATGGAAGATTTGGGGGTTGCCTATAAGATTACTGTGTGTCCTGCATCACACACGCATGTCATGCTGCTAGGGGACAGTGTGCGTGCATGAGTGCGCGCATGTGTGTGAGTGCATGAGGTGTCACTATGACGACGCTATGACAATGCTATGATGACGCTATGACGACACTATCACTATAACAAGGCTATGCTGCTTGCATCAAAACGTTACACTGCAGTAATGAAACTTCCTGCTACTTTAAATCACAATGTTCCTGAAGTACCTAGCACAGATACCTCTTTGGTCCTTCTCACGTCCCACACGTGTTCTGGAGACATCAGCTAATTTCATTCTATGCATTAGCCAGGTAAATAACACTGGATGGATCTAAATTAGATTATGACTTATTTGGTAGTCTCAAATATTTGATGGGACCTGCAATATGAAATACGGTGTGTGTGTGTGTGTGTGTGTGTGTGTGTGTGTGTGTGTGTGTGTGTGTGTGTGTGCGTGCATGTGTGTGAGAGAGTGTGCGTGTGTGGGTGCGTGTGTGTGTGTGTGTGTGTGTGTGTGTGTGTGTGTGTGTGTGTGAGAGTGTGTTTGTGAGAGCCTTTCGGACCATTGCTCCTGGTTCTCCATGCACATGCTGGTCTGTGTGTGCACGTGCACACGTGTGCACCTGTGTGTGTACATGCACGTTTTATCAGAAGATGGAGAGTAACAGGCAGGCAAGCAGCAGGCAACCCCTCAGGTAACGTGAGCTGCTGGCTGGCTGGTGGCCCAGGAGGATCGAGTGTCCGTCAGGGATCACGGGTTTTATTGTCTGCCCGTATGGACCTTTCTGGGTCCGTGGGTCTCTCCACTCCTCCCATGTTCTATTCTAACCTCACCACACACTTCCAGAGCCACGCTCATGCTCCAGTACTGAACCTGATGATACAGTACTGAACCTGATGCTCCAGTACTGAACCTGTGCTCCGTCCTGCCATGCCTGACCATGACTTTCTTTTTCCACTGAGCACATGATGAGTATTAAAAAATATATATGTGTGTGCCTTACATGGGAACTTCTGTATTTTGCCTCTTCTTCTCTGGAGCTCTGTCTTCTTCCTTTCCACTCTCCTCCTCTCCCTCTCTCCTCCTCTCATTTGGTAGACGCCCTTATCCAGAGCGTCTTACATTTTTATCTCATTTTTATGCAGGTGAGCAATTGAGGGTTAAGGGCCTTGCTCAGGAGCACCTCAGTCATGGCCTCAGGTCTGGGAATCGAACCCACGACCCTCTGGTCACAAGACCAGTTCCCTATCACCAGGCCATAACTGCCCTCTCCACTCCTCCACCCTCTTCCTCTCCACTCCTCCACCCTCCTCTTCGCCACCCCTTCTTCAGGGCTCATTCAACTCAACGTCCTTCACTTCTCTGTGCTGGTTTGCAGATGGAGTCAGCCATTAAGACCGTGGTTGGGCAGTTTGTGACCTCAGGCCGGGGGAAGGAGAACCTCACTGCCAAGAACTTCCAGAAGCTGGTCCAGAGTCAGCTGAAGAACATCATGGATGTAAGAGCAGTTCATATGTGCATGTGTGTGCTTGCAAGCATGAGTGCGTGTGTGCGTGCGTGCGAGGGCATTCAGGCCACGGGTTGTGCAGAGCTGCAGAGATGGTGGAGTTTATGTGCCCACCACCCCACCCACCACCCCATCCTCTACCCCACCCACACCTCACCCACCACCCCAACCTCTACCTCACCCACCATCCCATCCTCTACCCCACCCACACCTCACCCACCACCCCAACCTCTACCCCACCCACCACCCCATCCTCTACCCCACCCACACCTCACCCACCACCCCGTCCTCTACCCCACCCACCACCCCATCCTCTACCCCACCCACACCTCACCCACCACCCCAACCTCTACCCCACCCACCACCCCATCCTCTACCCCACCCACACCTCACCCACCACCCCAACTTCTACCTCACCCACCATCCTGTCCTCTACCTCACCCACCACCCCAACCTCTACCCCACCCACCATCCCATCCTCTACCCCACCCACACCCCACCCACCACCCCGTCCTCTACCTCACCCACCACCCCGTCCTCTACCCCACCCACCATCCCGTCCTCAACCCCACCCACCACCCATCCTCTACCCCACCCACCCACCACCCCATCCTCTACCCCACCCACACCTCACCCACCACCCCGTCCTCTACCTCACCCACCACCCCAACCTCTACCCCACCCACCATCCCGTCCTCTACCCCACCCACACCCCACCCACCACCCCGTCCTCTACCTCACCCACCACCCCGTCCTCTACCCCACCCACCATCCCGTACTCTACCCCACCCACCACCCATCCTCTACCCCACCCACCCACCACCCCATCCTCTACCCCACCCACACCTCACCCACCACCCCGTCCTCTACCTCACCCACCATCCCGTCCTCTACCCCACCCACCACCCCGTCCACCACCTCTGCCTCACTCTCTTCCAGGACACAGACAGCTCATCAGCGGTGAAAGACATGATGAAAGGTTTGGACGAGAACCAGGACGGGAAAGTCAGCTTCCAGGAATACATGACGCTGGTGGGCTACCTGGCCAACTCCATGAGCGAGAGGAAATGTGGTGTCCAGAACAGCACAGACAACTGAGACCTGCCACTACACTCTCCAATATCACTCTAAAACCGCCAACCTCCCACCTGCCTGGAAACAACCGCTCTGGTGCCAAAGCACCTTGTCTAGCTATCTTAGTCGATGCTAACTCTGATCAGAAAGTAGTTAGAAACACACTGTACTCCGAAGATTAAACGTTATCCAGTGTCATTTTGCAAGAATTATTGGGGAGTAAAATTAGCCTCCGTGCCAAAGTGACAAAGTGTAAGCCATGATTTCATGATGCAGATGGAGTGAGCACTGATTTTACATGGATTGGTTTTTCTTGTTAGCGTTGTTGTGTCTTTTTGCTCCTTGAATGTGTTACGTGGAAATAAAAAGTTCAGATGTATTGTTGCATTTTGGGTCAATGAGCTTCAAGCTACAACCACAGTTCCTGTCCGATGAAGTGCTTTCAGAACTTATAAATTCAAAAGTGTTTTGTCAGATCTGAGCTAGAACCTGTCAGATCGCCCCCAGATGACCAGAATACAGAATAATTAATCTCAAATAATCTCAGTTAATCTAAATTAGTACAAGGCTCAGCCCTGCACAGAGCTTTAGGGCATTTAGCAAACGCTCTTATTTAGAGCGACTTATAAACTAATAGAATCTCCTACATGAGCAAATGTTGTCCAATTATAAATGAAGATCCAGGATATATTATGAGTTTCATGAGATTAGAGAATTTTAAGCAAATGTCCTACCTAGTTTGTGCAGACTACACTCTCAATCCTGAATTGTGTTAGACTGACACACTGACCCAGGGAAACTCTAATGCCATCACTGGAGGTGTTAACCACAATATTCCAGTTACACAGCACAATAACTGGTTTTGTTTTTTAGCATTCCTGAAGAGTTGGGCAAACAAATCACATTTCAGCTGTTGGCAGTTAATGTCCATATTTTTACTGTGTCCATACACACACAGTGTGTCATTTGTATATTAATTTATGTAATACGGGTGATGTACAGAAGGCCTACATGAAATCGTGTGTGCTGAATTTCCTCCTGTGTTCCAGTAAGCAATCCATCTTCACTTAGTGCAATATATGAACATCTTCACTTAGTGCAATATATGAACATCTTCACTTAGTGCAATATATGAACATCTTCACTTAGTGCAATATATGAACATCTTCACTTAGTGCAATATAATACTGCAGGTCACACAGAACATGACAAACTACACGGGGTTAACTCCACACGTAAACGCCACCACAGCTATCGCACACAAGTCTGAGAGCACACAGATGTGTCAGGTTGTGTTGTGTTCATCTGTGGCCCCTTATGTGTGTGTGTGTGTGTGTGTGCATGCACATCTGAGCCTTCAGTAGGAATCATCTCCAAAGCTGGCAGGGGTGTTTGGAAGCCATTCAATAAATGATGGGTTGTCACCTGTGCAACTGGATCAGTGTGACATCAGCATTTTTTAAACCTTGGTGTCAACACCAAACCGCAGCCCACTTGAGCCCGTAGAGATATTGCTGCACATGTCAGTAGGTATCTGAGCCCGTAGAGATATTGCTGCACATGTCAGTAGGTATCTGAGCCCTTGAAGATATTGCTGCACATGTCAGTAGGTATCTGGAAGGCAGTGGGTTATTAGTAAGTGCCAGGTTTGCACCATATGACCTTTGATAGTATCGGAATATGAGACAGCTTACACTTCGCCCTAAACACAACACTATGTACTAAACACAACACTGTGCCCTAAACACAACACTGTGTACTAAACACAACACTATGTACTAAACACAACACTGTGCCCTAAACACAACACTGTGTACTAAACACAACACTTCACCCTAAACACAACACTGTGCCCTAAACACAACACTCTATCCTAAACACACTGCGCCCTAAACGCAACACTGCACTCTAAACACAACACTGCACCCTAAACACAACAATGTGACCTAAACACAACACTCTACCCTAAACACACTGCGCCCTAAACGCCACACTGTAATGTCTGTGACTAAACCGTCAATTACAGCAGCTTGGTCATTTAGACCAAAGTGCTGAAACTTTAATGTGACAAGTGCCGGAACATATAACTACACCTGAAGTGTCATCGGTTTGCCAGGTCAGACACAGTGGGCCCAGGTCACCTGCTACAGGGCTACCGCACACGGGGCCACCTGCTGCAGGACTACCACACACAGGCCACCTGCTACAGGACTACCGCACACAGGCCACCTGCTGCAAGACCACCACACACAGGCCACCTGCTGCAAGACTACCACACACAGGCCACCTGCTGCAGGACTACCGCACATGGGCCACCTGCTACAGGACTACCGCACACAGGCCACCTGCTGCAGGACTACCGCACACAGGCCACCTGCTGCAGGACTACCACACACAGGCCACCTGCTGCAGGACTACCGCACACAGGCCACCTGCTACAGGACTACCACACACAGGCCACCTGCTGCAGGACTACCACACACAGGCCACCTGCTGCAGGACTACCACACACAGGCCACCTGCTGCAGGACTACCGCGCATGGGCCACCTGCTGCAGGACTACCGCACACAGGCCACCTGCTACAGGACTACCGCACACAGGCCACCTGCTGCAGGACTACCGCACACAGGCCACCTGCTACAGGACTACCACACACAGGCCACCTGCTACAGGACTACCACACACAGACACGCTGCGTTTTAACAGCACTAAAAAAGCAATACACATGAAGCAGGAGTGTGTAGCGGGCGTCTCCAACAATACGGCGTTGATCTCTGGGGATGCGGAACGGATGCCGGATGCGTGTAAACGGAGAGGAGGGGTGGGGGAGGGGGAGGTGGGCAGAGGGAATGGAAAGACGGATAGAAAGAGGAGGCAGAGGGGGCGGAGGAAGAGAGGAAAAGAGCAGCATATAAGACATGGTCCACCCCTTCGTCCCTCAACCTGCCTCCATCCTTCTGTTCTTCGTTGGTCCTCCCCTGACTCTCAGGTAAGAGTGGAAGAGGTGATGCTTGTATCAGAGAGCATGAATGGATGGATGGATAGATGGATGGATGGAAGATTTGGATGAGTGGATGGAAGCATGAATAGCAGAGAGACAGCGAGTCAAACAGCACTGGCAACACTAAACAGTCTGAGATGTAGTTTTAGTGAAGACGAATACAGAAAACCATACAAATCTGTGATGATCAGGCATGTCAGTCTTGAATCTCAAAGGGCTAGAGTCCAGCGTGATGATAATTTAACATTGCCAAGATTCAAATTGGCTCCATGCTCAGTGTAGAGTCCCCATGATCTGATGAAGAGACTGGATAAGTGTGGTCAGTGAGTCAGACAATGGTAAGGCAAAGAAAGTTCGCAAAATGAGGTTCAGAACTGAGTCGCCAGAGTCCCACTCATTTCCAGCCCTACAATGGCAGTAATTCTATAACCGTCATGCACCTGAATGTTTCCTGCTGTTCAGACGCTGCCTGTCGGTTATGACTGGGATTGAGAGACTGACGCTGGCGTGTGTCTAGAGACTTAGGCTGGCGTGTGCTTTAGTGAATGTTTGCCAAAATGTAATCTGCTTAGCAGCAACCTGGGACTAGAACTCAATTTGTGTCTGCGTATGTGCATGAGTGTATGTACATATGTGTGTATGAGTGCATGTTTGAGTATGTGTGTTTGATCCCCTGTGTGTGCATCCCTCCATGTGTGCGTGTGTGTGTTGGTGTGTGGGCACGTGTGTGTGTGTGTATTGGTGTGTATGTACATGCGTGTGTGTGTGTGTGTGTATGAGTGTGTATATTGGTGTGTGGGCACGTGTGTGTGTGTATATTGGTGTGTATGTACATGCGTGTGTGTGTGTGTGTGTGTGTATTAGTGTGTATATTGGTGTGTGTGCACGTGTGTGTGTATATTGGTGTGTGTGCACGTGTGTGTGTGTATACTGGTGTGTGTACAGTGAGGGATAATCGGTGCTCACCTTACACTCAACCCCAATGTCTCCTCTTCTGTTCTCCGAGGTTCAGCTTGTTTTTCTTAGTTTAGAGTTTCACTCTTATCAGCTCACGTTTCCCTTCTCTGGTTAAACCTTCCCACCCTCACCTCCCTTAAGCAGCCTGGGGGGGGGGCACAGTGTGTATATATGCATAATGTATAAGATAAAACTCTCTCTGTGTCGTTGTAAATATGCAGCAGGAATAAGCCAGGTTAGACTTTTTTGGACCTCCAAGATTTCTCTTCCTCGCTTGCAAACCACATAACGCCCCTGCATCTTGATCTTTGACTTGATCTTTGCAGTATGTCGGCCCTAAACTCCGAGAACACCACCACGCTGGAGAATGCCATGCAGCTGATGATCCAGACCTTCCACAAATATTCAGGCAACGAAGGTGACAAGTACACACTCAGCAAAGCTGAGCTCAAAGAGATGCTGACCCAGGAGCTGGGAAACTACCTGGGGGTCAGTTGAAAATAATCTATATTAGATTTATTGTGTGCATGTATTGTGTGGTGTGTGTGCCTATGTGTGGTGTGTGTGCCTTCAAATGCACCTGTTTACATTCCCACTTTAACAGAACGCGCAAGACAAGGATGCTGTTGATAAAGTGATGGGCGACTTGGACTCCAATAATGACGGCGAGGTGGACTTCACGGAGTTTGTCATCCTCGTGGGCGCGCTCACCGTGGCCTGCAACGACTTCTTCCTGGAGTATCACAAGGACGACGGCAAGAAGGCTGACGCGAAACAGTAGCCGCCTCCCTAGGCTCCGAATGACAGCCAACAAATGACCGCTGAGGGACTGAGGGAGGGGACTAGAAACGAGGGGTGACGAAAACGGGGAGGAGGGGGACATGCACGCGCACGTGAATTACCCGCGAGGATCATCACGGCGGGGTAGCGCGCCAGCGGGTGTGACGCGATGCTTTGATCCCTCCGAAATAATTCTTCTATGGAGATGTGTGCTGGGGCTGAGATCTAGTTCAGTGACGGTCTTTGTTGAATATGTGAATAATGTCGATTCCCCTTCTTTCATTTTTTTAAATCTTTGTTTTGTTCTAAACACTGAAAAACACACCAAATAATAATAAAGTTGATGTTTTAAAGAGGCAGATCCTCACTGTTATTTGCCCTGTCGATATATACTGGAGACATCCAGCATTTGTTACGTTATCGTGCATGCGCTTCAATTTTTTGGCACACTTTGACTAATCTGGTGTCAGATTAAATCCCCTTTTCTGGCATAATTTAGACGAGTTTTCAGATCGTGGTTGAGTACAGACACATTTGGGTGGATAATATTCGGCAGGTGTACAATTTTCATATATGTGAACATATTTTCTCCCTGTGAAGGCAACTACCATCACAAAAGTCAATGAACAAAGAGAGCGTGGTACATGTGAGCGGCAGACCACAAAAGAAACGAAAAGGCTTCTTGAGTGTAGAACCGGGCCAGTTGGTTATTATAAATTGCACGAAATATCTTTATTGGATACATAGAAATTGAAGTCGAATGTTGGCTCTAACCATGCTTGAGTAACAGAATTTAAAAACGTTAAAATCGTTGTTATATCTTGGTTTTGATATGCGGAGTAGGCTATAAACTACTCTGAAAACATCACTGTTGGACATCTTTAATAATTCCTGAGTTATGTTAGCTGTGTTAAAAATCCAGTGAAAGAGTTTCAACTCTATTTAAACTATAATACTGGCGCAATGGGGTTGATTTTCTGCAGATACAGGTAATTTTCGTTATAACCAAGTACCTTATCTAACTAATTACAATGAACGTTACAGAACATTTGAACCAAACATAACATAATATAAAACGCTTGGTCCACTGGACTGGTCCACTTTAACTAGTGCGTCTTCCACTTTTTCTAGTGGAAGGAATCAAGTGAAGAAACACTATTCAGAATTGACCCACTACACTGACATGCACAATGAAGATCGCAATTAAACACACACCAAAAAACAAACAAACAAAACAAACAAACAAAAACAACAAAGAGAGTGCTGTACCTTTATTTAAACCTTTATACTGCACCTTTATTTATCACATTAAAAAGTAAAAGGTGGCCGTGCGTAAACGTGTATTAGGGTGCGCGAGACAGTGTAACAGTAGAACAGTTCACTGATTCCGTCAGTCCTCCGTCAGTCCTCCGTCATGCTCGTGTTCTGCACGTGTCTGGGTTTAGAAGCAGCGTTGCGGTACTTGTTGGGAGGCGGGTGGTGTTTCGGTCTGGTGCTGCCTGGCCCATATCCCCCGGTAGATGGCGGATTACCGCACCAGTGCGTCCCGAACCGGGACAGGAACACGGGTCATCTCTCGGCGTCCCCATATAAGTGCGACAGATACGGATCATCTTTCCGCACCAGTATAATTAACTCTGATAAGAAATTACGGTTTGGGAAAATCTAGAAAAGTTGGTAGCGTTAAACAAAATTTCTTGAAGCAAGTTTTCATTTAGAAACAGGAAGTGCTGCCACACAAATTGGAAGTAAACGAAATAGTCCAGACTGAAGAGGAAGAAACTTTCCATGAGGAGCCTTGACCATAGTTCATAGGAAGGTACGGTGATTATATTCATAATAATGCTGTAATATTTAGACACTTTTCTACGGGAAGCATGGGCAGGGGTAGATTTAAGAGGATATCAAGGCAAGGAGATCGTTAGGAGATCGTTAACCTTGAAAGGAGAAGACAATAGCAGTGCAGACGAGGTTGGTGCAAATATAGTGATGGGTGGATACCCGACATTCCTAATGATACAAACCAGAAACAATGAGACACGGTGTGGGCCCACACCATTCATCCACAACACCCCATAACACGTTTAAACTTGAGTTAAAATAACAGCAGATAAAACCAGGGAAGCTTTGATAAGTGTCCCATAGCTGATAATGCATCTGAGCATGTGTGCAGCTAAATAGTCTGTTTGTTATCTCCATTTCTCAAAAGAACGTTGAAGCGCCTTGCACACTGTGATCAAGATAAACCTTCTTCAGATGCCCTAAAGCAAACACAAACACATTTCACCTTTCTCTCCAACAACAGCTTGCTTCTGCATTTCTCTACAGTGTTAACTTATATCTAGAATATTTCCCTGCCTGCATAATCTTTCCATGTCATACATCACCATTTAGTGTATTTTCTCACAAGTGTGTACGATAATTAGCAGTTTAGCTATTGTTAATAGAATAATGCAATACTGCACGAGTCCAGAATGGCCATTACACAAAACAAAGACGCTGACACTATATGGACAGAAACGGTTAGTGTGTTAGGCCTCTATGAGAAGTTTGACTGGAAGCAGGGGTGTAAAGTTACTTCATACAGGCATTAAAATATCTCTTTCCAACTGTCTCACCTAAGGTAATTAGCAGTCATGAGTCTCCTGAGGGAGTTGTGAGCTCAATAGTGTCAGAGGGTGGAGCTTGTGGGCGGTGGTGACTCAGTCTAGCTGTCTACTTGCAGGGAGTATAATTGTGATTGGCGGCAGAGTGACGTGTCCTCTGTCACTTTTCCAGGTTGTCACTCTAAGGGAGGAGATGCAGGAATGGAGGAGGGTTGCTCCAGGATA
Organism: Brachyhypopomus gauderio; assembly: GCF_052324685.1. NCBI lineage: Eukaryota > Metazoa > Chordata > Actinopteri > Gymnotiformes > Hypopomidae > Brachyhypopomus > Brachyhypopomus gauderio. The sequence continues at coordinate 582,315 of NC_135223.1, read as the reverse complement.
TGACAGTTCTTCAAAATGATTCTTGTTCCTGTTTCATATTTAGATATTCCAAAAGAGTCTTTATATAAACCTAGCAGTCCAGAGTCAAAAATGCAACCTTCCCAGTGCCCCTCCCCCTGAGTGGGTCCTCCCTCTTCCCTCTGTCCTCCAGCCGCCATTGGTTCCGGGCAGCGTCTGGAAGGGCTGTGGAGGCGGCTGATTGGTCAGCCGGGTGTATTGATGACAGTCTTGGCGGAGTTCTGAAACAGAGGCTGTAGAAACATCCCTACTGTGCCGAAGACGCACACGAAGACAAAGATCCACAGGAAGAGACGGTCAATCACCATGGCAACGTACTTCCAATCCTCACTCACCTGTGAGAGAGAGATAGAGAGAGAGAGATAGAGAGCGGAGGGGAGGGAAAGAGATAAGAAGAATGATGGATGTAAAAGAGACCAGGGAGGCAATAGAGATGTTAAAACAGCAAAAAAAGACGTGAGAAAGGATAAGGAGAAAAAAGGTGAGAGAGAGACAAAGTGAGAGAGGAGACATGGAGTTTGTGTGGAGGGAAAGAGGGTGAGGAGAGAGAGAGAGAAAAGGAGGGTGAGGAGAGAGAGAGAGAGGGAGAATGAGGGGAGGGTGAGGAGAGAGAGAGGGAAAAGGAGGGTGAGGAGAGAGAGAGGGAGAATGAGGAGAGAGAGAGGGAAAAGGGGATTAGGGTGAAGAGAGAAGGAGAGAAAAAGAGAGAAGGAGAGGTGGGTGAGGAAAAAGAGAGAAGGAGAGGAGGGTGAGGAGAGAGAGAGAAGGAGAGGAGGGTGAGGAGAGAGAGAGAGAAGGAGGGTGAGGAGAGGTTAATGGGCACAGCGTGTTAATGAGGTAGAGGCACGGGGGACCTCCACAGTAACCACGGCAATGGCCATACTATAGAGTCGGCATTGAGACCACCCGTAACCATGGGGATGAGGCGCAGGTCAACATGAGGGGCAGAATAACTGGAGGCTCTTAAATGAAGAGGCTCCATCCTGCTGGTAGGGTTAACCCTAACACTCACCCTCATCCTAACCCTCACACAACCCTCATCCTAACCCTAAACCTCACCCACACTCTAACCCTCACCCTCACACTAACCCTCACCCTAACCCTCACCCACACTCTAACCCTCACCCTCACACTAACCCTCACCCTAACCCTCACCCTCACTCTCACCCTCACACTCACCCTCACCCACACACTAACCCTCACACTAACCCTAACCCTCACCCTCACACTAACCCTCACCCTCACACTAACCCTCACCCTAACCCTCACCCACACACTAACCCTCACCCTCACACTAACCCTAACCCTCACCCTCACCCTAACTCTCACACTAACCCTCACCCACACACTAACCCTCACCCTCACACTAACCCTCACCCTCACACTAACCCTCACCCTAACCCTCACCCTCACACTAACCCTCACACTAACCCTCACACAACCCTCACACTCACCCTTACCCACACACTAAACCTAACCCACACCCTCACCATCACACAACCCTCACACTAACCCTCACCCTCACCATCCCCTCACACTAACCCTCACCCTAACCTTCACACTAACACTCACCCTCACACAACCCTCACCCTAACCCTCACACTAACCCTCACCCTAACCCTCCCCCTCACACTAACCCTAACTCTAATATAGGAATAACCCTAATATAGGATGAATTGTGGGATATCAGGAGCCATGACTATAAACTATTAACATGACTATAAACTATAAACCCCATGAGGGCCAGAGATATGAAAATCTAATCTAAGCCTTTTTATGAAAATGTCCCTTTAATGCAGCTTCTCAACTCGCCCTGCAATCCATTTAATTCAAATGAGTCTCAGAGGACAGTGTCTCCTAGTGCGCTCCACAGCCCTGCAGACATCTCCAGACAGAACGGGCAGTACTCACACTGCGGTCGTCATCTTCACTCTTCATGTGACTGGCGATGAAGCGCACCCCGTCCACGGCCTCCTCAAACCCCGAGCAGGCGTGTCCCAGCAGGCTGTGCGTCAGACCCGCCCCCGGCGTGGCGTGCTTGGCCCGTCCGAGTCCCGAGCCCTGGAGGGGCGTGGAGGCTCCGCCTTCCCTCACGTCCGGCCCCCCTTCCCTCAGGCCATTGGGCCCGTCCACGGACCCCGCCCCTCCTCCTCCACCTCCACCTCCCCTGCCGCTGCCCAGCTCCACCCCTCCGAACTGCTCGACGGAGGCGCGGTTCACGTAGCATGTGCAGCCCTCCCCGGCCTCCTTGACGGCGGGGTCGGCGGGGGTCACGGGTCCGAGTCCCGTGGCGTGGTGCCGTTCTTCGGCCTGACGGCGTCGTCGGCGCAGACGTTGGCGTTCTCCGCTGTCCCGCGGCTGCCGCATAAAGAGCAGAGAGGGGAGACGCTGGAGGAACACCAGCTTCACCCACGACGGCATGGTGTGTGTGGTGGGCGAGCGGTGGTGCACGTTGAGCACGCACACGCTCGTCACAATGGAGAAGGTCACCAGCACCATGGTGAACATCAGGTACTTCCCCACCAGCGGCACGTCCAGCGAGGTGGGCGGCACGATCTTGGAGATGAGCAGGAGGAAGACGGTGAGCGCCAGGAGGACGGAGATGCAGAGGGTCATCTTCTCGCCGCAGTCGGACGGCAGGTAGAAGACCAGGATGGCCAGCGAGGTGATGAGCACGCAGGGGATGATCAGGTTGATGGTGTAGAAGAGCGGCTTGCGGCGGATGATGAAGTCGTAGGTGATGTCCACGTAGGCCGGTTCCGACGGGTTCTCGTTGCGCCGGCCCGGCAGCGCGATGATGTCCCACTCGCCGCTGGGCGTGAAGTCGTCCATGCTGGCCACGTCGGCCCGCAGCACCAGGTCCACCTCCGTGCGGTCGTAGGTCCACGAGCGGAAGGTGAGCGTGCAGTTCTGCTGGTCGAAGGGGAAATGCTTCACTTCGATCTTGCACGCGCTCTTGTAGATGGCCGGCGGCAGCCAGAAGACGCTGCCGTCGTGAGAGACGACGGCGTTGGAGTAGAAGGACACCTCGTACATGCCGTCAGCGCTGGGGAAGATGGGAAAGGTCACCTGTGTTTTAGACTTTCAGAGGACACGTACATTATGTGGCTATTCAAGTCTATTGTATTACGTGTGGCACACTACTGGACGAAGCCAGCAAACACACACACACACACACACACACACACACACACACACACACACGCACTCATGATCCCCCATGAACATATTAGTGAGTGCTTGTATGATAATAAGGCTTAGCCTCACGTCATCTTTGACATTTGGTGACAGTCAGGTCATGTAAGGTGAGGCGTAGGGGTCAGTGTTACTACACCAGTGCAGGTGGAGAACAACTCACTTGTTGTAGAGGACAACATCTGGCAGCCAGATGTGTTTGGAGGGGAGGCGAACCTTCTTCATGCCATCAAACTCTTCTGGGACCCACGTCAGACGATAGTCCTGCCACTCCTGAGCACAGCAGCCATATTGACCATTAGAAACAGAACATACTGCAAAACACCAGAAATGGTGCACGCTGAATTATCAGTACTGGTATGTGCTACTGATGCCACATTATCAGTACTGGTATGTGCTACTGATGCCACATTATCAGTACTTGTATGTGCTACTGATGCCACATTATCAGTACTGGTATGTGCTACTGATGCCACATTATCAGTACTGGTATGTGCTACTGATGCCACATTATCAGTACTGGTATGTGTTACTGATGCCACATTATCAGTACTTGTATGTGCTACTGATGCCACATTATCAGTACTGGTATGTGCTACTGATGCCACATTATCAGTACTGGTATGTGCTACTGATGCCACATTATCAGTACTGGTATGTGCTACTGATGCCACATTATCAGTACTGGTATGTGTTACTGATGCCACATTATCAGTACTTGTATGTGCTACTGATGCCACATTATCAGTACTGGTATGTGCTACTGATGCCACATTATCAGTACTGGTATGTGCTACTGATGCCACATTATCAGTACTGGTATGTGCTACTGATGCCACATTATCAGTACTGGTATGTGCTACTGTGCAGTCACATTTTATATTTCACAGTGATGACTGAATTTGACTGATTAGAAAGCAGCCAATTAATTTTGATAAATTAAATATACTCTGAATGAGAGTGTTAAAGAGCCATAATGAATAGCTGTCATCTTAACACCCAAACACACACACTCACTCACACACACACACTCAGTGGTGGGTGTGGCAGTGGGTCATGACCCTGCCCACTCACACACGGTGCTCAGTGGTGGGTGTGGCAGTGGGTCATGGCCCTGCCCACTCACACACGGTGCTCAGTGGTGGGTGGGGCAGTGGGTCATGGCCCTGCCCACTCACACACGGTGCTCAGTGGTGGGTGTGGCAGTGGGTCATGGCCCTGCCCACTCACACTTGTGGCAGGTTTGGCAGGGTAAGTTGGTCCAGGAGCTGCAGTGTTGTGAAGACACTGTGACAGCGCGTTACTGACAGCACGTTACTGACAGCATGTTACTGACAGCAGGTGTCCGTGCTGCCATGCAACATTTAAGAGAGGCCTGGCTCTCAGTCTCCGCTCTAATTAATCTCAAAGGTGTTCTATCGGGTTGAGGTCAGGACTCTGTGCAGCCTAGTCAAATTCATCCACACCAGACTCTGCCATCCATGTCTTTATGGACCTTGCTTTGTGCACTGGTGTCATGGTCATGTTGGAAGAGGAAGGGGCCAGCTCCAAACTGTTCCCACAAAGTTGAGAACATGGAATTGTCTAAAATGTCTTGGTATG
>NC_135223.1:562500-575000 GCF_052324685.1 Brachyhypopomus gauderio | reverse complement strand
GAGTCTACACCTGTTAATGAATGGATGAGTCTACACCATTAATGAATGGATGAGTCTACACCTGTTAATGAATGGATGAGTCTATACCTGTTAATGAATGGATGAGTCTATACCTGTTAATGAATGGATGAGTCTATACCTGTTAATGAATGGATGAATCTACACCTGTTAATGAAGGAAGAGTGTTGGGGGGAGGAGGAGGGTGGGGGGAGGTGGAGGTAGATGGTGGGAAGGAGGAGGAAGAGGAGGGTGGGGGAGTAAGAGGGTGGGGAGGAGGAAGAGGAAGATGGTGGGGAGGAGGAGGAGGGTGGGGGGAGGAGGAGGAGGGTGGGGGGAGGAGGAGGAGGAGTATAGAGGCCTCTGCTAGCCGGTGCTCTATTACACAGCTGTGTGGTGGAGAGCCTCTCTTCTCCTGCACACCTTCTTCAATGGGGTTGACACGGTTCTTCATTTGTTCTTTCATCCCTCTATTTGCATCTATTTTAGTTCATTGTGACATAAGCATTAAAATGTCTCGAGTACGATTTATAATGCCTAGTGTAGCATTAAAATGTCTCACTGACAGCATTTGTCATTCTGGGCCTCCAGAGACTAAATTATTCTTTGACATTGTGATTAATATGTATGATATAGGTTTAAAGGGGCCTATATATTGTAATTTACATTAGTACTACAAAACGCTTTTTGGTGTGATTAGTGATGTCAAATCAGTGTCTGCGATTAAACATGTGGAACAAAGACAGAGGTGTGTGTGTCCTACATGGTGCGGGTCCTTAAACGCGTGTGTGTCCTACATGGTGCGGGTCCTTTAAAGGTGTGTGTGTCCTACATGGTGCGGGTCCTTTAGAGGTCGTGAGAATGCTGAGCGGTAGAGAGGTTCCTCCGATTCTGCACAGCACAGACTTTGTTAATAATAGAAGCTGAAATTTCGCTTGCAATTATTCCAGCTGACTCATCAGTGTCAGGTTTTGTTTTCACGTGTGTGCATGTGGCATTAGTGATCACACATTAGTGAACACACATTAGTGAACACACTGGCGCACATATGTGACAAATGACAGCAGAGTGCTGAACATTTTCAGTGAGAAAATAAAAATGAAAACCACTACACACTGAGTGAGACTAAGCATCAATATTCATCTCTACGCAAATGTTTCTCACCACACTAATGAGCTGGGCCAATGAGACCATCAGTTGCACTGTCACCAGTTCTGAACCATTGGTTGCTGGACGAATCAGTTTATTGTAGTGGGCGGGATTTAGGAGATGCTCCACCAATCGCTCCTCTGTGTCAGCTCCTTGGCTACCTATAAGAGGAATGGATAGCATAGCTTAGATATAACAATCAGATCTTGATTGAATGACAAGGCCCAGTTTCAAAGATAGCAAAGAAATAACAGTGCAGTGTATATCACTATCCTCATTTACCCTTAGCCCAGAGACAGCGCTGCCACATACGTAGAAGACTCATATGATATACAACCAAGAGATGGAACTAGGCCAAACAAAACATTTGATTTGTCAGGATCAACACTAGAGACACCTCAGAGTTTTGCCAGTTGGCTAGGCTAATCAATGGCATTACAATGATTAAAGTGAACAATTAAATGAGCACTTTAAAAAGTTGTATTATTTTATATGACATAAAGTATAAGTATTTATTTTCAATAAGTATTTAACAATATCTTTTCCTTGTGTTTTCTTGTGTCATAGCTACAATTTTCCAAGATGGGTATTTTATAGATTTAAAGAGGTCAGAGATGTAGATGTGGAGATGTAGCTGTAGAGATGTAGCTGTAAAGATGTTGATGTAGAGATGTAGATGTAAAGTTGTAGATGTAGAGATGTAGCTGTAGAGGTGTAGGTGTAAAGATGTAGATGTAGCTGTAAAGATGTAGATGTAGAGATGTAGCTGTAAATATGTAGATGTAAAGATGTAGCTGTAGAGATGTAGAGATGTAGATGTAAAGATGTAGCTATAGACATGTAGATGTAGATATGTAGCTGTAAAGATGTAAATGTAGAAATGTAGCTGTAGAGATGTAGCTGTAAAGATTCAGATGTTGAGATGTAGATGTAGCTATTGAGATGTAGCTGTAAAGATGTAGATGTAGAGATGTAGCTGTAGAGATGTAGCTGTAAAGATGCAGATGTAGAGATGTAGATGTATCTGTAGAGATGTAGATGTAGAGATATAGCTGTAAAGATGTAGATGTAGAGATGTAGATGTAGAGATGTAGCTGTAAAAATGTAGATGTAGAGATGTAGCTGTAAAGATGTAGATGTAGAGATGTAGATGTAGAGATGTAGCTGTAGAGATGCAGATGTAGAGATGTAGATGTAGAGATGTAGCTGTAAAGATGTAGATGTAGCTGTAGAGCTGTAGCTGTAAAGATGTAGATGTAGAGATGTAGATGTAGATATGTAGCTGTAAAGATGTAAATGTAGAAATGTAGCTGTAGAGATGTAGCTGTAAAGATTCAGATGTTGAGATGTAGATGTAGCTATTGAGATGTAGCTGTAAAGATGTAGATGTAGAGATGTAGCTGTAGAGATGTAGCTGTAAAGATGCAGATGTAGAGATGTAGATGTATCTGTAGAGATGTAGATGTAGAGGTGTAGGTGTAAAGATGTAGATGTAGCTGTAAAGATGTAGATGTAGAGATGTAGCTGTAAATATGTAGATGTAAAGATGTAGCTGTAGAGATGTAGATGTAAAGATGTAGCTATAGACATGTAGATGTAGATATGTAGCTGTAAAGATGTAAATGTAGAAATGTAGCTGTAGAGATGTAGCTGTAAAGATGTAGATGTAGAGATGTAGCTGTAGAGATGTAGCTGTAAAGATGCAGATGTAGAGATGTAGATGTATCTGTAGAGATGTAGATGTAGAGATATAGCTGTAAAGATGTAGATGTAGAGATGTAGATGTAGAGATGTAGCTGTAAAAATGTAGATGTAGAGATGTAGCTGTAAAGATGTAGATGTAGAGATGTAGATGTAGAGATGTAGCTGTAGAGATGTAGCTGTAAAGATGCAGATGTAGAGATGTAGATGTATCTGTAGAGATGTAGATGTAGAGATATAGCTGTAAAGATGTAGATGTAGAGATGTAGCTGTAAAAATGTAGATGTAGAGATGTAGCTGTAAAGATGTAGATGTAGAGATGTAGATGTAGAGATGTAGCTGTAGAGATGCAGATGTAGAGATGTAGATGTAGAGATGTAGCTGTAGAGATGTAGATGTAGCTGTAGAGATGTAGCTGTAAAGATGTAGATGTAGAGATGTAGCTGTAAAGATGTAGATGTAGAGATGTAGATGTAGAGATGTAGCTGTAGAGATGTAGATGTAGCTGTAGAGATGTAGCTGTAAAGATGTAGATGTAGAGATGTAGCTATAGCGATGTAGCTATAGAGATGTAGATGTAGAGAGAGGTCAGTTATGCTCAGTCAGAAATGCTGTAATGGTTCCTGATATCTTTGGTTATTTTCAGGTATTCAGACTAAACAAGAAAACTCTCACAGACAGTCAGTCTATAGCAGGTATCACCAAATGGCGGACCGCGGTCCGGATCCGGACCCGAACGCCGTCCTGTCCGGACCCAATCACATTCCTGATTAACTGGATACGGACCCAAATGCCAAAAAAATTTTAACGGGAGACTATATTTTAAAACGGAGAATTTATTTTCAGACGAGTGTTACGTTCACCACCCATTTGAGTGTTACGTTCAACCCCCCCCCCCGCTCAACAACTTTCGTTCGCCACCGCGAACCCGGACCTAAGGTCTGAGCTATCTGCCAAAAATGGACCGCGGAAAGATTTAATTGATTACCCCTGGTCTATAGTAACACCTCTTGTTCTGTATTGCATTGTATCTTGTATCTCGTATCCTGTATTGGCCATGGTGTAGGTTCAGTCATGCACACTCAGCAGGCGGATTTTCAGCACTGCGGACAGCACCACTTTTCTGGCTCTGCTTCAGCACCATGGCTAGTAGCATCATTGACTCCAGACTACTGTGGTACACCTGATGCTAATTCCCCAACAATGAGTTCATTAAAGCGATTCAACAGTCTGGAACTACACGTGTTGTTAAAAACAACAGCAGTGTCTAACTTTGCTCCCCAACCTTCTTTGCACTCAGCATATCCCAGCCAAGGATATTTTGGGAGGCAGATTTTTTGTGGATCTACACAAGCACTGTCTTCATTCTTCTCTCCTCCTCCTATCTCCCATCCTCCTGTCTCCTCTGTTCCTGTCTCCTCCCTGCCTATCTCCTCCTCCCATCTCTCCTCCTATCTTTTCCTGTCCTATCTCTCCTCCTCCTATCTCCTCTTTTCCTCTCTTCTCTCGCTATCAATCTTCATCCCTTTTTTCTCCTTGCTCTTTTGCACCACCCTGCTTCTCTCTCTCCTTCCCCCCCCCTCTCTCTCTCTCTGTCTCTCCTTCCCCCTCTCTCTCTGTCTCCCTCTCTCTCTCTCTTGCTCTCTGTTCAGCGGACAGGAATGATGGCTTTACACAGCAGATCAATAAAGGCGCTAATCATGCACCATAAACTCTAGCCCCTCTGCCTGTTGTAGTGCTGCCATCCTCCACCTCTCTAACCTCCCCTGATCTCGTCTCTCCTCGTCCCGCTTCCTGGGGATCTATGGGGCTACACTCAACATTTATACTGCAGCCACTGGTGTGCCCCCACATTCAGCATTACTGGGAGGGATGGAGGATATCATGTAAATGTATGGTGTATATATGTGTGTGTGTGTGTGTGTGTGTGTGGGTCAGTGTGTCCATGTCCACTAATCAATATCAATTCACTATATTGTACCTAAGAATGGTGTGGCTGTGTACATATGGATCTGTGTATCACTGTGTCTGCACATGCACAGTTATGAGAGTGTGGTCACCCACAAACATAGAACTGTAGAGTAACTGTACACAATCAGACCACAACCAGATCACAACAGAGTCCACAATCAGACCACAACCAGATCACAACAGACTCCTCAATCAGACCACTACCAAATCACAACAGAGTCCACAATCAGACCACAACCTGATCACAACAGACTCCTCAATCAGACCACTACCAAATCACAACAGAGTCCACAATCAGACCACAACCAGATCACAACAGCAGTGTCACACTCCTCCCTCTGCACACTGGGCTGTAAACACACTACTGCTCTCTCTGTCCACACCGCTGCTCTCCCTGTCCACACTGCTGTAATGTTTCCATCTGGCTCTGATTCTCAGAGAAAACTGTCATTTCATGTCAAATTTATATTCAACCACTGTTTCCTATCAGAAGGTTTCAGTAAAAGATGCTGAATGCTCTCATAGACATATATGCACATATGCAGCTACAATCACACCATGTTCTATCAGAACAGAAGAAAATACCAACACACAATTGCTGAGATTTTATAATGGCTGCAGATAAGAGTGCCATGTACACTTGTTTGAGAACGGATGTCTGAGTAAGAACTCTGTCTAAGGATGTATGAGTAAACATGTATGAGTAAACAAGTGTGAGTAAACATGTCTGAGTAAACATGTGTGCATAAACGAGTAAACATGTGTGAGTAAACATGTCTGAGTAAATGTGTGCGTAAACGAGTAAACATGTGTGAGTAAACGTGTGAGTAAACAAGTGTGAGTAAACAAGTGTGAGTAAACATGTGTGAGTAAACATGTGTGAGTAAACAAGCGTGAGTAAACAAGCGTGAGTAAACATGTGTGAGTAAACAAGTGTGAGTAAACATGTGTGAGTAAACAAGTGTGAGTAAACATGTGTGAGTAAACATGTGAGTAAACAAGTGTGAGTAAACAACTGTGAGTAAACATGTGTGAGTAAACATGTCTGAGTAAACATGTGTGCGTAAACGAGTAAACATGTGTGAGTAAACGTGTGAGTAAACAAGCGTGAGTAAACATGTGTGAGTAAACATGTCTGAGTAAACGTGTGCGTAAACGAGTAAACATGTGTGAGTAAACGTGTGAGTAAACAAGCGTGAGTAAACATGTGTGAGTAAACAAGTGTGAGTAAACATGTGTGAGTAAACATGTGTGAGTAAACAAGCGTGAGTAAACATGTGTGAGTAAACAAGTGTGAGTAAACATGTGTGAGTAAACAAGTGTGAGTAAACATGTGTGAGTAAACGTGTGAGTAAACAAGTGTGAGTAAACATGTGTGACTAAACAAGTGTGAGTAAATGTGTGAGTAAATTCATGCTGGAACGTGCACTGTATGTCTGAGCCAAATGTGCCCATGCTGCTGTGCTTTCAGCAGACTCGGTTCTAGATCTCGGTTCGGTTCTAGACTGTGATCTCTTGTACAACACTACAAGTAATGCGTTAAATATACCGCACTGATGAAATCATTGCTTTGTCATTGGCCCGGTCTCGGTGATGCTGGAGTCGGTCCGGTTATCACGCCTCTGCTTTCATTCAATAACAACCACATTAGAGATTTGAGAGGAAACGTCCCTTTAAACGCAGTTCTGCGTGGACACTGAAGAACAAATGCTCCCTCATAACCACAATGACCAATAGATCTCCATTAACCTCACGAGACACCACGGCCTTATGAGGACGTGTTTCATGGGGCCCTCAGGAGGACCACGGTGATGGTGCAGAGGATGGAGGCACAGCGGCTCCACCCGACCCGTCCGGTATTCATGGGAACGCGACCGTCCTTCCTCTGCAAAACCGTTTCAGCTCTCTAAAAGCACTATAAAAGGTTTTAGATCGATAGCACTTTGGTGCTGTTTTATTTTCTGCAGGGTGCTCGCACCCCCGTCTGCTGCATCTGCTTCTGAACGCTCGCGTGTGCGTAGTCAATACGCGCCTCAGATTAACGGAGTCGTCTGGAAAGGCGTTGGCCTTGCAGGAGTTGGCAGGGACGGTTTCGCTTGTCTGAGCCTGTCGCAGGAGAACCGGAGACGCTCTTTACAAGTCTGTTCTGCACTGCAGCACTACAAGGACATAAGAGTGAGTGGAAGGGAACAGTGCAGTTCCCTAACCCTAGTTCCTTAACCCTAGTTCCCTAACCCTAACCCTAACCCTAGTTCCCTAACCCTAACTCTGTGGAGGAAGCATAACCTTTACTGTCTGTAGTTCATGTGTTCTTAATGAGGGTTACCACATAAGTCTAAACCATGCAAATGTCTACAAAAGGTACTGCAAAAATCCCACAATCTCCTCTGCAGTATAATCCTCTCTCTCGTTCTCTCTCTCTCCTCACATACACAGTGAGAATGTGAAAGGAAAAGTGTGTGCATGTGTGTGTGTGTGTGTGTGTGAATTGTGTGTGTGCTGATATTTGCCCTGATGTCTTTGTCCTGATGTCCCTGTGCTGATGTGCCTGTGCTAATGTCTGTGTTCTGATGTCTCTGTGCTAATGTCTTTGTTCTGATATGTCTGTGCTAATGTCTCTGTCCTGATGTCTCCGTCATGATGTCTTTGTGCTGATGTCCCTGTGCTGATGTCTGTGTCCTGATGTCTGTGTTGATGTCCATGTGCTAATGTCTTTGTCCCGATGTGCCTGTGCTGATGTCTTTGTCCTGATGTGCCTGTGCTATGTCTCTGTCCTGATGTCTCTGTGCTGGTGTGCTACCAGTAATGTCCTCACATGTTCTGAAATAATCGCTGATTGCAGCATTAAATATGACGTTTTAAACATTACCAATAGGCCTGTGCTATTATCATCAACCATTAACTCATCACTGCCAACAAAGTCTTATTTCTTGCATAGAGTGACTTCCTGCTGTCGGTCATACAGCTGTAATAATTATCAATATACTGACGATGGACAGGATACAGATTAGGATTTGTGACCCACTATTCTAAGAGAATGTGAAAATGTTAAAGCGAACCATAGAAATACCCATTCTGTGATCACCCTCAGATCCAGTATGCAGTATATCAGGATATATCTGTGCAGTGGTGTTGCATAGGGGCAAAGTGGTGAGGACATGTCCTTTCCTTCAGGACGTCCCTGCTGTGTCATTACGTAAGAGAGAGAAGAGGGGAGCAGGCCTATGGGAGAGGTGTGTGTGTGTGTGTGTGTGTGTGTGTGTGTGTGTGTGTGTGTGTGAGTGTGAGTGTGAGTGTGAGTGTGAGTGTGTGTGTGTGTGTGTGTGTGTGTGTACACATACGCACTGAGGTGTACATAATAGATGCCAAATATAGAATAGAAGGTGCCCTACCGCCCCCTTCAGAAAACACCATCTCAACATTCATCTCTCAGAAAGCAAGAATGTCTTTATAAAACTGTGTCGGGATTAAAAACACAAGAAAGATTCCATATGTGCATTCCTCTCTGTGAAGAATAATGCAACATCTCACTGGTGTCCATCTGCATCACTCGCGCTTCTGTAACCCGATCAGTTTGATCTAAAAGAACAAGCCCTTTGCTGTACAGGGGTGGATGGGTTCAGGCTCTCACTCCTACATCACTCCCATATTACTTTCAGTGTAGTTACTGAATAATTCACAGTGATTACAGAATAATGTGCCTTAAGATAAAACAACTGCATAATTAGCCTGGCTTTTAAGGAGCTTACCATGAGTGGTGTTTAAGGGTCTGACCCGTGTATCTTAAGCACATTCAGATTGTCATACACACAGGTGAACCTGGTCAGATAACTCAGGGTGGCCCGTGTGGTATGAGGCGATGAACAGGTATCAACTGGAAAACCAATTCGCTGTGTTACTCCTGGGCGGCGGAACCACAGTCCAACTAGAGCGTTCCTGAAACTGAACCTCTTCAAGGGAAGGAGGTTGAACCAGAACATGCCCCCCAACACTGCTGCACCCCCCCCCCCAATACACAGTAAACAGAGTGATACAGTAAAGAGTGAGATTGTCCATTCTGCTACCAGCTATTGGAGTGCCATAACAGGAAAGAGGGACAGGGAGTGTCCAGACTGTGAGTGTGGGGGAAAATCACTGTGTAGGTTTAGTCAGTATGAATGTGCATCTGCTTTGGACACTTCAGGACATGGAGATACACAGACATGCAGACACAGACACACCGACATGCAGACACACAGTCATGCAGACACAGACACACAGACATGCAGACACAGACACACCGACATGCAGACACACAGTCATGCAGACACACAAACACACATACATGGCTGATTACTGCTGAGCACACTGCAACATGCATGTTCTTCCCAGTACATGTCTGCGCTTCCTTTGCCAACAAGGCAGGTTTCACGTGAGGCTTCACGTGAGGTTTCACGTGAGCCCCTTGTGCTTCACACATCTGCTGAATGGAAATGTTGTGAGGGCCCTTTCCTTCACATGGAAGACAAAACAATGTGTGTGGAGTTTTATACATTCATCTATGCTTCCAACATCTGATGTAATCCAAAAGAAATGAACGAACAGACTTCTTGGAATGAGCAGTTGAACGACTACTACTGCCTGGGAAAGAGTTCAGTTCATATTAATTAATTTATTTTTTATTAAAATAGAGATTAATGGTGTTTAATTTTTGGTGAATGACACAAGAATGAACTGAAGCACTGAACCTGTAGACTGTAGTGTTTCTGAGCCAAGCATCCCCCACATAAACCTGCACGCCTTCAGCCAACAGCACAATCTCTGCAGATGCTACGTCAGGTGTTTACATCCTCCTCACATCCTCCATTAATGGGCATGATGGGGAAGAGAGGAGTGACAATGTGGTGGCCCGGGGCCGGTGACCTCACCTCATCACCTCCCCTCACCTCATCACCTCACCTCATCACCTCCCCTCACTTCATCACCTCCCCTCACCTCATCACCTCCCCTCACTTCATCTACTCCCCTCACCTCATCACCTCCCCTCACCTCAAACACTCCCCTCACTTCATCATCTCCCCTCACCTCATCACCTCCCCTCACCTCATCACCTCCCCTCACCTCATCACCTCCCCTCACTTCATCACCTCCCCTCACCTCATCACCTCCCCTCACCTCAAACACTCCCCTCACCTCATCACCTCCCCTCACCTCATCACCTCCCCTCACTTCATCTACTCCCCTCACCTCATCACCTCCCCTCACTTCATCTACTCCCCTCACTTCATATACTCCCCTCACCTCATCACCTCCCCTCACCTCATCTACTCCCCTCACTTCATCACCTCCCCTCACCTCAAACACTCCCCTCACTTCATCTACTCCCCTCACTTCATCACCTCCCCTCACCTCAAACACTCCCCTCACTTCATCTACTCCCCTCACTTCATCTACTCCCCTCACCTCATCACCTCCCCTCACCTCATCTACTCCCCTCACCTCATCACCTCCACCGCTCTTTCACTTTTTCATAGTCAGAGTTTAATTAGCTGAATTAGCCTTTTGGACTGCTGCACACAAAGGGAACCTAATACGACTTTTACAGCTCCACTGTGTGTGTGTGTGTGTGTGTGTGTGTGTGTGTGTGTGTGTGTGTGTGTGTGTGTGTGTGTGTGTGTGTGTGTGTGTGTGTGTGTGTGAAAGAGAAAGGGAGAGAAAGAGAGAGGGAGGAAGAGAGGAGACAGAGAGACAAAGAGAGAGAGACAGAGAGAGAAAGGAGAGACAGACAAAGGAGAGACAGAGAGAGAGAGAAAGGAGAGACAGGGAGAGAGGAGAATGTATTTGTATTCATTTTATGTATTCACTCAGTTTCCAATCAGTGTTACTTCACATGCCTGCGTATATACACACCTACATATACTTACACACGTGCCTGCGTATTCACACACCTACATATACTTACACACGTGGATGCGTATACACACACCTATATATACTTACACACGTGCCTGCGAATACACACACCTACATATACGCACAAACACACGCGCACGCCTACACAAGCATAATATACCCCCACATTCACGGATACTCAATTAAGTCCACCAGATGTCAAAGGTACAACTGCTACTAACTTTTGCTTTCAATTACTCATTTAACGAGATAATAGATGTGTGTTTTCGTGGCAGTGACAGCGGTTGGTCGACGGCTCTCATCAACTTGATCATCTTCTAGAATCATCCAGACGTGTTGTGCCTCGCCGCTCTGAATTTGGGCTTCTTCCGCAGAATAAGAAATAATCACTGCGTCTGTCACATCTCTCTCGATAGCTCATAGCAAGCACTATATTAACAGCCTATAATCACAGAAGCAACGGCGCAGGGCAACATGAGATCCAATAAATACTTTTTATCTAGGACAACATGGTGATAGCATCAAATACACTGCACGGTGGTACATTGTGACAATGCATTTAATATAACAGTATTTTTGCCTCTCCGTCACCTAGAAGAAAAACAAGCATTTTTATCATTTCTATACGTATTTCCGTAAC
The DNA here is from genome assembly GCF_052324685.1 of Brachyhypopomus gauderio. NCBI lineage: Eukaryota > Metazoa > Chordata > Actinopteri > Gymnotiformes > Hypopomidae > Brachyhypopomus > Brachyhypopomus gauderio. The sequence goes on along the minus strand of NC_135223.1, from coordinate 563,650 downwards.
ATAATTACACGAGTCGTTCGGTGATGCCGGGTAATGCGTGAACACCACACGATTCAAGGCGTAAATCAATGGCACGCCGACGCGTATCCTCCTCGCGGCGCCCTATAAATAAAAGACAGCGAACTTACTTTCCGTAATGGCGAGTAAGAAGCACAGCAGTGTCCAGGGAGCCATGGCAGCTCAGAACGGACATGGGTGGATGAAGAGCGCTCGTCCGGAGTGTCTCCACCAGCGCGTATAGGCGGGGGGGGGGACTTGGACGCGAACGCCTACAGACGCGCGTAGTGCAGTATTCTTCTCCTTCCTGTCCTTTACGCAGGGGGTTGACGTCTGTCTTTACGCCGACTCTCTCGCGCCGGTGACGGTACCGTTTCCTGCGACGAGGGAGCGTGAAGTGCCTCGCGAGCGTGCAGGTAGTCGGAGGTGTAGTGGTCCTGCAGCGCGAGGAGACGGAAGGACGTCGCGAGACGCGGCTCAGATTTGCGCTACCAGTTTCAGTCTAGGCAAGGTCATTTTAAAAAGTTTGCCAGCTTGGATTAAATTAGTCTACATTTCTGACACAACACTTATTATATCGAGTAATACTAATAAATGTAATAGTAAATTCAGTGAACTCGCATCAATTGTCCTCTAAAAGTACCGTTAACGCGCTCGTATAATTACCATTCCTGTTATACAACATGCTGGTACATCGCTCTATTCCTGTAAAGGAAACGCAGCCGTCATTTTTTGGCACGTGGCGACGAGAGGTTGCGCAGTTTTTGTGGCGATGGATGTTTTCTCCAGCAGTCAGTGTCACTGCATTCACTGTCAGTGACGGGAGCTTAAGGCGTCACGAGTGTCGGTGTGACGTTCCCTGTTCTCGCCTCTCGGTTCAGCGTCTCTCGTTGTGTATTAGAACCGCGTGCTCACTGTTCCGTGAATAGCCGTCGCTTCCGGAGAGATGATGGGGGGTCTTCCCAAGCTCTCTCTCTCTCTTTCTCTCTCTCTCTCTCTCTCTCTCTCTCTCTCTCTCTTATAGATAAGCTCAGGTGTATTGTGGACTGAACAGAGATTGATGTGAAGTGGGTTAGGAGCAGGACAAGAAGTCAGGTGTCACACACGATTACATACATCTTCTTTTCCTCTTCTTGCACTCGTCTACAGCTGT
>NC_135223.1:512500-557500 GCF_052324685.1 Brachyhypopomus gauderio | reverse complement strand
CTGTGTTAATCAGAGCTGTGTTAATCAGAGCTGTGTTCATCAGAGCTGTGTTAATCAGAGCTGTGTTCATCAGAGCTGTGTTAATCAGAGCTGTGTTCATCAGAGCTGTGTTCATCAGACCTGTGTTCATCAGAGCTGTGTTCATCAGAGCTGTGTTAATCAGAGCTGTGTTTATCGGAGCTGTGTTTATCGGAGCTGTGTTAATCAGAGTTGTGTAAATCAGAGCTGTGTTCATCAGAGCTGTGTTAATCAGAGCTGTGTTTATCGGAGCTGTGTTTATCGGAGCTGTGTTAATCAGAGTTGTGTAAATCAGAGCTGTGTTCATCAGAGTTGTGTAAATCAGAGCTGTGTTAATCAGAGCTGTGTTTATCGGAGCTGTGTTAATCAGAGTTGTGTTAATCGGAGCTGTGTTTATCGGAGCTGTGTTTATCGGAGCTGTGTTAATCAGAGTTGTGTAAATCAGAGCTGTGTTCATCAGAGCTGTGTTAATCAGAGCTGTGTTAATCAGAGTTGTGTAAATTAGAGCTGTGTTCATCAGAGCTGTGTTCATATCTTTGTTCCTCAGAGCTGTGTTAATCAGAGCTGTGTTAATCAGAGTTGTGTAAATTAGAGCTGTGTTCATCAGAGCTGTGTTCATATCTTTGTTCCTCAGAGCTGTGTTAATCAGAGCTGTGTAAATCAGAGCTGTGTTCATCAGAGCTGTGTTCATCAGAGCTGTGTTCATCAATTCATCATATCTTTGTTCATCAGTTCTGTGTTCATCAGAGCTGTGTTCATCAGAGCTGTGTTCATCAGAGCTGGAAATCATTATGTTGTGATCCCACTGAACAATGGTATAAATTTGCAGAATGTCAGGACAGCAAAATGCAGTCATATGGACCCCAACCTGTCTTCATGCACACAGTAGACAGGTACACAATAGACAGGCACACAGTAGACCTTACTCATACTATATGTATATATGTACACACTCTTAGACAATGAACAGTACAGTGAGCAGAATGTCTGATCTATCAGGGAAATTCTGCTTGGTTCAGTTCTCTTCCGTACTTAATGGACATATTGACACAACACACACAGAAACGCACCTCTGTTTCTCCAGGGGCAGGGTGGGGTCTACTTTGGGACTCTCCGTGTCAGGGTAGACGCCTGGGGCTGGGGGTGTGGAGGGGGAGGGAGGGGATGTGCGTAGAGGTTTGGGGGTCCAGCCCTTCACCGAGCGCAGGCTGTGTTGTTTCACAGAATGGGCAGCCCAGTCCTCTTTAGCCACTCGCTCCACTCCATCGAACTGAGCTGGAAGGACCAGGTGGTGTGGGTCTGATATATCTATACACACAGTCTGATATATCTCTACACACAGTCTGATATATCTACACACACAGTCTGATATATCTCTACACACAGTCTGATATATCTACACACACAATCTGATATATCTCTACACACAATCTGATATATCTCTACACACAGTCTGATACATCCCTACACACAGTCTGATAGATCCTTACACATAGTCTGATACATCCCTACACACAGTCTGATATATCTCTACACATGTCTACATACAGGTCAATCTCTTCACAGCCTGGTATATCTGTGCACACATCCTGGTACATCCTGGTATCTCATCTCTTCTGACATGACAGTGAATAACACAGCAAATTTAATTTACACAGTTACCACTTATTCTAATACAGCGTCACATGGGGGCGGAGCCTATCCCACTGCGCTGTGACATATTAGCAGCTATATGATGTTCGTGTTCATTGCTACACTGATGGTGGAATCACCTGACAGGGCTCTGACGATCTGCTCCTTCTTCCACTCCCAGGGCAGCTCGTACTCAGCGGGGGGACGGAGGTCCGACTCGGGTCGGGTCAGGGGAATGCCCTCCAGAACCTCCTCATACGGGATGTCGTATATCTGCGGCGCTCCCGGGCTCTCCCCTTCACCGCCGTTCAACACCACACACACCTTCAGCAGGTCCTTGGAACCTCTCCGACGGATCTCTGCACAGATGCACACAGATGGGGTTTTAATACATCTCTATGTCTGTGACCATGTATCTGGTAGGGAGGGGCAAACCATCTGTTGTGTTAGCATGTAGAAAGCTTACTGTAAACTATTACAAGCCAAGAGTTCATCTACTCAAAAGCCATCCAGCAATTGTGCTCAGGAAATTGATAGAACTTGGGATTGGCACAAACTTGGTACAAGAAATCAGTCTTGGAGGACGTCTGTGTTTGTTACTGTATGGTTTATTATCCCTAACACAAGTTGCAGCTAAGAACATAGAACAGCTCAGACAGACATACTAGCAATCAGACTCGTATATCAAAGGCCTGTGAGGAGGACTCGAGCTGTCTGGACACCCAGAACACAAAGACTGTGGGACTGTCCCCTCTGGCCAGAGGCTCAGAGCAGCAGAGCTTCAAAAGCCCGTCTACAACACCCTTTGTTCTCGTGTCGGTTACTAAGCTAATGACTCATGTTAAAGGAGCTGCCCCCTTAAAGCCAAAACTCTACGTCGGTTTGGTAAAGTGTGTGTATGAAGTGAATTTGTGTGTTGTCTGTGAACGAGTGACTGTGTGAACTCTGCCTGGTTTTATATTCTTCATGTTGCCACTAAATGAGGGGACACCAAAGTAAAATTATATTCTATTCTATTCTATCCACTAACAACTGTTGCTAATTTACTATGTATTTCTGTAACATTTACACATGATTAAATCTTCTCCAGAATTATTCTTCATTCTTCATATGTATTCACTCACATATGACACACACACACGAGGTTGAAAAACAAACATACCAGGTGACAAACATGCCACACACACACACACACACACACACACACACACACACACACACACACACACACACACAGAACATTCTATAAGCAAATATGAATGCCCCCATATAGAGAGGATGCAGAACTCTGTATGACTCTATCACATATGACTCCTTCATGCTACATGAGGGATCACAAAAATAAAAGACCTGGCTTTGTCTACTTAGAGATGTGATAGGCACCATTAAGTACAGTAAGCACAATGCTGTACTGCTCAATGTGAATCACGATGAAATTTGTCCGTGTCTACGAACAGAGTCGTGTTCTAATTATAACAGCGGTACACAGAGTACATGTGGAGTTAAAGTCGTCAGTAGTGCTGCGTTGCTCTGATGCCACTCTGTGTCTGGCCTATTGTGTCATAAAACAATGGCTGTACCAAGGGAAGGCCGGCCCTGGCCTGTGATTGGCTGGCTTAGCAGGCCACTTCCTGAGTCCTGGGAAGTGACTGGGGGGAGGTAGGGGGGGGACTTTCTCACACCGCCAGGCTCACTGGGGGACTGCAGGGGTCAACTTCCTGTCCAGAGAATGGGGCAAGGGAAACACAGACAGGAAACAGGAAGCACAAAGAGGAAACTGCACCCATTGTGCCTGCACAACACCATCACCGTAGCAACCATCAGTGAAGGGGTGCATGGAGCTGTGAGATTTTAGAAAATCCTGAAAATCACAGAGCAGTTAAGTCCCCACCACCGAGGAAGAAACAGGAGGGAAGGGTTGAGAAGATGGAGAATAAAAGAGAGAGAGGGAAAGAAACACAGAGAAAACGAGACAGGCAGAGAGACACAGTGAAAGAGAGACAGGCAGAGAGACACAGTGAAAGAGACAGGGAGAGAGACACAGTAAAAGAGAGACAGGCAGAGAGACACAGTGAAAGAGAGACAGGCAGAGAGGCACAGTGAAAGAGACAGGCAGAGAGACACAGTGAAAGAGAGACAGGCAGAGAGACACAGTGAAAGAGAGACAGGCAGAGAGACACAGTAAAAGAGACAGGCAGAGAGACACAGTGAAAGAGAGACAGGCAGAGAGACACAGTGAAAGAGACAGGCAGAGATACACAGTGAAAGAGAGACAGGCAGAGAGACACAGTGAAAGAGACAGGCAGAGATACACAGTGAAAGAGAGAGGGGCAGAGAGACACAGTGAAAGAGACAGGCAGAGAGACACAGTGAAAGAGACAGGCAGAGATACACAGTGAAAGAGAGACAGGCAGAGAGACAGTGAAAGAGACAGGCAGAGAGACACAGTGAAAGAGACAGGCAGAGATACACAGTGAAGGAGAGACAGGCAGAGTGACACAGTGAAAGAGAGACAGGCAGAGAGACACAGTGAAAGACAGACAGGGAGAGACACAGAGAAAGAGAGACAGGCAGAGATACACAGTGAAAGAGACAGGCAGAGATACACAGTAAAAGAGAGATAGGCAGAGAGACAGTGAAAGAGACAGGCAGAGAGACACAGTAAAAGAGAGACAGGCAGAGAGAGAGAGACCTGTTATGATAAGTTGGGCATCGTAAGGCTCCATATAGCCATCATTCTCTCCTTCCCGTACGGCTTCTCTCTGCTCCCTCGTCTTCTCGGCGTCGTAAGGGTCCGCGTAGTCCTCCAGAATAATCAGCTGTTCAAAGACACACAGAAAATGCAGACAGGCCTGTTGACATCAGCGTTGTAAGTGTCCTTTTGAAGTGAACTAATTTGTTAACAAAAATATTACCTAATAAATCACTACATTAAACTTCTGTGTTCTGCATTCAGGTTTGGATAAAACAGTAGGCCAGTGTTATGAATCACTGTGAATCCAATATACAGATATTTGATAAACAGCCTTTTAACACTTTAAAGTCCATTGAGGCCCTGAAGGATACTGTGTCCAATCTCGTGTGCAGTTTGGTATTGCACACATCCCCTAATCATCCTCCTGACAACGCCCCTGGACCCTGTACTGAGACTTCATGAGACTCTGATTTCTGTGGTATTATGTTCAAAGTGTAGCCAGAAGGCCAATCCACCTAAGGGAGAGGATACAACCTTCGTATCGAGTGACATAATTCATCAAACGTTGGAGACAGGAAGAAAGACGCACTGTATTGTGTGCTCATTCTATTCTTTCTGTATTTGTGGTAGTGTGTGCATGTGTGTGTGTTGTGCGCACCTGTGTGTGTGTGTGTGTGTGTGTGTGTGTGTGTGTGTGTGTGTGTGTGTGTGTGTGTGTGTGCGTGTGTGTGTGTGTGTGTGTGTGTGTGTGTGTGTGTGTGTGCATGTGTGTGTGTGTGTATTTGAAACTGAGCTACAAAAGATGAGACTGAGAGGTGACAGGATATTTACTGTGTGTGTGTGTGTCTGTGTGTGTGGGTGTGTATGTGTGTGTGTGTGTGTGTGTGGGTGTGTGTGTGTGTTTGTGTGGGTGTGTATGTGTGTGTGTGTGTGTGTGTGTGTGTTGAACTGAAGCAGGGGAAAGGTTCCAATCTGACTGAACAGAATACAGCAACACACTGAATAGGGAATGAAGTGACGGAGATGGAGGAGTGAGAGATACTGTAGAGGAGTGAGAGAGATGGAGGAGTGTGAGAGAGGAGAGTGAGAGATGGAGGAGTGACAGAGATAGAAGAGAGAGATGGAGGAGTGAGAGCATCAAGGGTGGAAGAAGATGGGATATGGTGAAAACAAAGAACTGGAAGAGAGATATTGATCTCAGTTTTCATAGCAGAAATGTTTTAATTTTCACAGACAACAGCAGTTAAACTTGATTACGTGATGTAAACAGAGTGAACAGATGTAGATTCAGTTACTGAAGATCACATCCATATAAAAATAACCTAAATCATTATTTTAATCATCAGTTTTTCAGTAGGAAGAAGGTTTGTTGTTATGGGTTATGAGCTATAGGACCTTTAACTCACCGTCTCGGTTTTAACGGGTGATTTTCCTCGCTCGTTGTCCGTTCCCGACCCTTCCGCCGTTGTACTCACGTATTTTGAACACTTGTCTTGCTTTTCTACTTTGATCATTCGGCTCATGTACGCGTCCGCAATGTTGGTCGTCCTGAGAGTGCGGTGGTCTTCAAAGCCCTCCATTCGAGTATTCTTCTTACTTTTACCTGGAATCAGAATTTCCCATATCTTTCCATCTTTGACGGAACCAGACCCCGTGCTTGAGTGGTTTCGTCCCAGTTCGACTGCCGAATTTTTCCGATTTCTGCCGGACAGGAGCGAGCCGACGCCGCTGCTGCCGTTCTCCGCTCCAGAATTTTTACGCAAGCTCCCTTTCGCACCTGTGGCGACGCTCGGCGCAGGTTTGGGCCGAGCTTGAGTGCCAGATTCTGAAGCCGAACGGATTCGATCCGATCCAGTTTTGAGACTTGTTGGAAAATCTTTAAACCACTTCGCCATGACGGCTTCTGCGCAACGGATTACTGACTGCGCAACTCTCCATACACGTACACAGCAACTGACACGACCGTTCTCTTACCCCGTCTGTTCACTTGCTTATATCGTTATATCGTTCTTCTAGTGTCTTGTTATTTAGTTTTAGGGTAGCTGAAGGATTGTTAGTTTCTAACCAAATAAATTTTCTAAAGCTAAAAGTTAAGTAGGCTATGGCGTAAATTCCTTAATATTTCAAATAATTTTAGTGTAAACAAAATTTGAAAATCTCTTCAATTTTTGGGGAATGATTTCAGATCAAGCTTTAAAGCTTTTTTACATAGTCTTAATTGCAATTTTTTTATCCCATTCGTTGTCTTTTCACGCAACTTTCTACATTCCCTCACATTTGAGTTCAATATTCTTTCAGGAATTATTCCCGCAAAATAAACAGCAGCCGCCGAAGGGCGTAAACGCGGAAAAATTGGAAGTTTTTCTTAACTCTCGCTGAAGATCCCATTCCCGGTATGTCCACTCACAGCGACAGTCGACACGAAATGAGACGGATGTGCGCGCGTCCTGGGATGGGGGTTGTTTCCACGCGTGTGCACTACGTGAGCGAAACAGGACGCGCCTACAGGGAAGATAATGGTCTGGGTATCTCGACGACGAAGTGACAGAGGAAGTTAAAAATCTTTCAGCTAGGCTATCAAATGTTTACTTGTGCAGAACATTCCTACTTTAGGAAATAAGTCGAGTTAAAACATATAAACACACTGTTTCGACAGTACACGTAACCCAGTTTGACCCACGTATAAATTTTAAAGTCTTAGAGTCTTATGTATGTATTTATGTATGTGTGTATGTGTGTATGTACAATATATTGCCAAAAGTATTCGCTCACCCATCCAAATTACTGGAATCAGGTGTTCCAATCACTTCCATGGCCACAGGTGTATATAAAATTAGGCAAACTTTTGTGAAAGAATTGGTCTCTCTCAGGAGCTCAGTGAATTCCAGCGTGGAACCGTGATAGGATGCCACTTGTGCAACAAATACAGACGTGAAATTTCCTCGCTCCTAAATATTATAAGAAAATGGCAGTGATTGGGAATGACAGCAACTCAGCCACGATGTGGTAGGACACGTAGACTGACGGAGCCGGGTCAGTGGATGCTGAAGCAGTTCGAAAAGTCAATCTGCAGAGTCAATCTGTAACTCCCTCCAAGTTGAAAAAACGGACACAAGGCGTTCCTGATTTACTGGCATTTAATTCGGACACAGGTGTAACCAACGATGCCGTGAGAACTGTACAAACATACAATAATACATTTTCATACAGTAAGGGATTTTTATAGAGAATAGACAATAAGAATATGATTCAACAATCAGTAAATTCGAAACAACATCAGTAAATTCGGAATAGTCCTTGAGACTAAATAACTAACCGAAACTTAACAATCCTTCATAGATAAACATCTTATTTCCCATACACATTAAAATACAAATTACATACCTCATTGGCCGCATTAACTTGAAAGGGTTAACAAAAAACACATCTCGGAATGTCTTCTTTAACCAAATTAAAACTTTGCTGCGTGCTTCTCCAAATCTCTAGCGTACGGGGTAAACGCATCTGCCCGTCCACCTAGCGGACGGTTATTTTCGTTACTGTTTAAATTGACGCCGTCGTGTAGAGAGCGGCGCGCGACCAAAAATATCGCTCTATCCCAAACAACGAATTAAACATTAGTTATACCCTGGAAACATATGTAGAACCTTTAAACGTGCATTTTAAACAATACATATTACAATCAGATTTAATAAACAAATTATTTGACCTGAACTTATTTATTGTCACTTCAATCATGAGAATAACAAACTGCATGACTGCCACTGACGGCATCCAAACTTCACGTGGCCTTCAGATTAGCTCATGAGCAGTGCACAGAGAGCTTCATGGAATGGGTTTCCATGGTCGAGCAGCTGCATCTGACACTTTGCATTGCATTTGGTGATGTATGGCTTGGTGGTGTAAAGCACGCCGACACTGGACTCTAGAGCGGTGGCAGAGCAATGTCTGGAGGGATGAATCGCGCTTCTCCATAAAGGTCCATAAAAACATGGGTGGCAGAGTCTGGTGTGCATGAACTTGACTGGCCTGCACAGAGTCCTGACCTCAACCCGATATAACACCTTTGGGATGAATTAGAGCATACACAGATGGAGCTGCAGACTCTAATACTGAAATTGTATTCAATGGAATAATCAGCTGCAAGGTCCTGCAATAACAAATAATAGGTTCATGAAACCTATTTTCTAGTAGTAATGAGCATGATAGCCATAGCCTAAAGATGATGATGATGATGAAGATGATGATGATGATAAAGATGATACAGATTACGATAAAGATGATGATGATGATGATATAATGATGATGATGATGATGATTATTATGATGATGATGAAGATGACAATAAGGATAATGATGATGATGATGATATAATGATGATGATGATTATGATGATGATGATAAAGATGACGATAAGGATAATGATGATGACGATGATATAATGATGATATGATGATGATGATGATGATGATGATGATGATGATGATAAAAATGACGATAAGGATAATGATGATGATATAATGATGATATAATGATGATATGATGATGATGATGATGATAAAGATGACGATAAGGATAATGATGATGATATAATGATGATATGATGATGATGATGATGATGACGATAAGGATAATGATGATGACGATGATATAATGATGATATGATGATGATGATGATGATGATGATGATGATGATGATAAAGATGACGATAAGGATAATGATGATGATATAATGATGATTTGATGATGATAAGGATAATGATGATGATATAATGATGATATGATGATGATGATGATGATGATGATGATGATAAAGATGACGATAAGGATGATGGTGATGATGATGATGATAAAGATGACGATAAGGATAATGGTGATGATGATAAAATGATGATATGATGATGATGATGATGATGATGATGATTATGATTATGATTATGATGATAATGATAAAGATGACGATAAGGATAATGACGATGATGATGATGATGATGATATAATGCTGATGATGAAGATGATGATGATGATAAAGATTATACAGATTACGATAAAGATGATGATGATGATGATGATGGTTTTTAGTAATAGTTCTTCTACTATTACTATGTACAGTAGGCTACGTCTATGATCCAAGGTCACCATGGCCAGTCATTGCCAATGTCTCCCTCTAGTGGCCGGTACTAATAACACAGTAAACACAAATAATCTTCACTATGTGTAGTGAATAAGCCAAAAACAATGGATTTATTTAACTGACCAGAACAAAATGACAGCCAAAAACGAGGTGCGCAGTATTGCGTATACACTCACAAATGTAGTTACACCGTGTACATGTACAGTTCCTGCTGCCTGTCTGTCCTAGCCATCTTTCATCGGTGCTGAGTCATTACCATGTGAGCGTTAATCCTATGGAACGACTTCCCAAATAATAGCCGCTCTGGTGGTGGATTTTCAGTGTGCCAAGTAGGTGTTTCTAAGTACTGTAATATGAAAAAGACGAACCCATGGAAGATAAAAATAGTTGTTAACAGCTGTTGTTAAAAGAGATTACAAATCGTTCTGTACATTGGTATGGATAAGAGCGGCTGCTAAAATGAAAATGATTTTTGAAAGGCATTTTCATTTATTTCAAGCGGAACTTATTATAGAGTTCACATGGTGCTATATTCCAGCATTAACGCCCGTGGAAAGTCGGCTGTGCTTTTAGGGAGTATGTATCATTTATGATACTACACTTTGACGATTGGTGAAAATATAGTAAATATTTTATTAATATGTATTCTGGATCTTGTTGGTTTTGATAAACGTTTCAGCCAGTGGCGCCAGTTGCTCGTCGTTCATTGAAAAGAAGCGACCACGTGGTTTATGGTTCCGCCCACGACGCTGCAGTTAACCAATGACATTAGTCTCGCAGGACCCCCGCTGGGCGGGGCCAGTAGCATCGGCCGAAAAGGTAACAGGTTGTATTTGGCAAACAGGCGATGTCCACCAGGGTTTGAGTGGTTCGGTCGTACGCGGGGAAGCTCTCCTGGTGCGCTAGGACGGAGGACACGACACGCAACACAACAACGTGGAAACTCTGCAACAAGCGCCCGTAGCTGAGGTAAAGCCTCCCGGCTCTGCTTCACTCCGTCCCGGCAGAGATCTGCTCGGACACGCTGGGTGATTAATGTGCTGGATGAAGAACTTTTCTCTACCCAGCTGACCTGTCTAGTTGAGTTGTAATCAAGGTTTGCTTATCACTGCCATATCTAACTAATTAGCTGGAAAACAAGTACTAACTAAAAATATAATTGTGATATTTCATATATTCCGTTTGCCTGACTAGAACATTGCTCCCCTAATGGTACTTGCTGGAAGTCGGTAGTTATTTACGTCTAGCGAAAGGATTAATGTCTAGAACAGTGTTGACAGTTTTCAATTAACTGTCTCTCTAAGTAGTTTACGACTCCAAGATTATTTGAATTACTGCCATTAATGAAGTGGCGGAGGTCGCGGGTGTACAGGTGGAGGTCGCGGGTGTACAGGTGGAGGTCGCGGGTGTACAGGTGGAGCCGCAGGTGCACCTGCTCGGTGGCCACCAACACCTGCGGCTTCCGCCTGCGGCTCCTGGGGAAACAGTTAAGGTAGCTGGTGAACCCTAAACTGTAAACACTTTACCGTTTTAAACATTCAGACCATACTGTAATCTGTTCGGCTGGTGATATTTAATATAATAAATGACACTGATACTTAAGTGTTGCCGTTTCATGAAACGTTTCAGTTTTAGCGACGTTTGAGGACGAAAAACGCGATTAATTACATTTCCTTCGTTGTGTAACATTTCAAAGGTGATGGTGGTGAATCTGGAGTTTGTTTTTGTGTCGAGGTTTCTTCTGAACAGTGAAACCAGTGAATCATTGTGTAGGAATGTCCTGGTCCGAGCCGTGCCCGGGCTCCAGATACGCAGCTTCTAATCCACAGGCTGGTCTTACACACCGGGACCTTGACGAATAGGTCCCGTATGTTTAATGTGCTCGTAAAATAAACCTTCGGTGTCCCGTAACTCATCTTACTGCTGGTATTCTGGATATTGACTTCTAGAATCGATGTCACTCTAACAAATAAGGCAAAAGTGTTCACTTAGATCTTGCGTTTGTTGTTGGTAATGAAATCGAGAAATGCAGACACACCTTTCTCATGTGAGAAGCAAATGATTTGTCCTAAAACCGATACCAGCACGTCCTTGTTTGTGGTATATGTGCTATATGTTGAAATATTTCTCCAGTTTCTTACATATATAAAAGTCGTTGAGGCCTGTTCGGGCCAGGCAGAAGAATAAATGCTGGTTTGTTTGATGGTGAAAAGAGGACTGAAGCTCAGATTTCCGTCAGGGAGTTTGGGAAATAAGACAAAGACTGCTGAGGGAGTTGAGCACCAGCCCAGTGGAAAAATGCCTTGATGAACCTGCTGTGGATAAGAACATGCCTGCAATACCTATCAGCATTTCCATGACATTTTGATTAGGTTTTCAGAAGAAACATAACATGTGTTCACAGGGAGCTTTAACTCTGAGTCACATTATGACAGGAACATTTATAAAGTAGTCTATGTAGGATCAGATAATGTTCAATATAGGGAACAATGTATTAGGCCTGACTGGTGCAGGTGGTGGTGGTGGGGGTGAGGATGGTGATTGAGTTGGTCAGATTGTTCCTACATCTCCTTCGTCTGTACCCTCCTGGTCCTAAATCCATAAAGATGAGGACCATGTGTGAGCGATGCTGAATGGTTAAACTGGGAGAATGTCAACAGTTAGGCCTAACTAGCAGGAAACTATACAAAAATGGTTTCTGTCCATTTCCTGCGGGGAAAAAGTATTGACTAATGACAGAGAGGGGAGGGGGGACAGAGAGGGGAGGAGTCTGAGAGGAAGATGGCCACAGAATCCCATTTTCAGAGGATTTGGAGTGAGCGCTTGTTTTTCTTGCCCTCCGTGGCTCTGGATCAGCTCAGTAGCCATGTGTCCTAATAACTGAAGCTCCTCTGAGAGCATGAGGGAGACAATTCAATTTAAGAGAAGGAAGATTGAATTTAGAAAGACGATAAGAGATTGTGAACAGCTGAGTGGGTCCAGCTGTGGACAGAGGTCCCCTGAGGTCTGACTGGTGTCTGTCTGAATAAGTGAGTTAGTTTTACCCATGTGTCTAATTAGGGAATCGGCACTAAATGGTGGTGTTTTGGGAAATAAGACATCAGTATCTACCTGTGGAGTCGCTTTACCCTAAAGTTCAGGGTTCCGACACCACGGGGACCTTCAGGTGATGTGCACAAACATTACAAAACAATGGGTATGGTATTTTCTGTCTTGACCTGGCACATTCTTTACATATATTTTACAGATATTATTTTTCCATTTAGATATTTGAAAGGTGAGAATGAGATCTAATTACCGTAATGGTGAGCAATCATGTCTGGGCACCTTTCTTTAATTCAGGGTGCAAGGCGAATGCCACACTGTTGGCCAACATTTGGTTTTCGTTTTCATGTCAGGATGGGTCGACCGTGGGTGTAGTTTTGGGTGGGCGTTTTGGGCCTCTGCTCACACTGTTCATGTAGTGTAGGCTGGGTGGCCAGATCCTCCCCCCCCCCCCACCAAAAGTTGAAACAAAACCTGCAGCACCACTGGAGGCCTGTTACCAGTTGCCTCTCATTTTTTAGCTGGAATCAGAAAGTGGAAAGTGAAACCTGGCAACGTGGCCTGGCAACGTGTTTTCACAACTCAAACCGCATTCCTTATAAATACTGATTTGCTCAAGACCTCTGATTTGCTAAATGACGTCCGTGTTTGGTTTGGATGAGCAGTTTGTAGCTGGGTTCTTATCAAATCATACAACCCTCCCTCTGCGGCTCTTCTGTAGTAAAGGAGGCTTCTATTTAGAGCTGCTTGTGCATAAATAAATGGGCCCCTGTGCCAAAGCTGATCCGGACTGTAACGTGTATCCGGCTTTGCAGGTTGCACGAAAGACCTTTCAGAGTTGCTGTAGAAGGACTAAAACACTAACTGGCAGGCTCAGCCTGGCACGCTGAGGAGAGCGATGGTGTAGGTAGAGATGTGCACGTTCCTCGGGTGGAGGAGAGCGAGGATGTAGGTGGAGATGTGCACGTTCCTCGGGTGGAGGCCTCGTCTGGAGAGTGAATATGCATCAATAGGTGTTCGACAATACAGCTGTTCCCCATTTTTGTTTAGATCATAGTGCGTCCGTTATACTTAAGTGCTCTGATTCTACTCAGTACCGGTCATGGTTTACAGTTACACTAAGGCCAACACATTTTCCCAGGCTCATGTCAGCCGCAGTGGTGTGGGACTGCAGTAATTCACTGCTTATCTTGAGGTCATGCGTGTGCGTGTGCTCAACACTGATTGGTTCAGATGGGGAACAGCATTGTCTACATTGTCTTCATGTTCTGCCCCACTTCACCATGGGAACAGGGACACGAGGCCCCCCGTGCTGCTCCCCTTCCCCACGCTCACCTCACACCGTTGTTCTGCCCAACATCTCCCGTCTGACCCCACCGTGCAACCACCCTGCAGTTCACAGAGGGGATGAACAGCTGCACCGATGCAGAGGGAGCAGCTGTTTCACTCCGGCGTGAGCGACCACGGTGGTTCAACTGATTCCTTAACACGTCTGGGGGAAACAGAAACTCCCAACCTAGGGCCCTCTCGTAAAGCTGCTGTCAGTGCAAATATAATGCTAGCCTGACACACTGCCTTGGTAGATCCATCAAAATCGCTCACATATGGAACATTCGGCCAAAACAACTTTAACTATGACCAACTACGTCATCACCAATGCCTTCCAACAGCCCGACGCCATCCGTTAGTGGATCGTCGAGTCGGTGTGTCCCTGGTCATAGAGCAGGTATCACCAAATGGCGGACCGCGGTCCGGATCTGGACCCGAACGCCGTCCTGTCCGGACCCAATCACATTCCTGATTAACTGGATACGGACCCAAATGCCAAAAAAATTTTAACGGGAGACTATATTTTAAACCGGAGAATTCATTTTCAGGTGAGTGTTACATTCTCCACCCATTTTGTTACGTTCACCCCCCCCCCCCTCCCCCCGCTCAACAACTTTTGTTCCCCGGACCTAAGGTCTGAGCTATCTGCCAAAAATGTCAATGAGCATAATGAAGAAACCTCGAAGAGAACCAAGACTCAAAAGGGGGAGACCATCCTCCTCTGGTTAAGACACCACAACATAAATGATGTGAGCAATAAAGAACAAAATGGGTAGTAAGATGAAGTAAGAAATGGCAGTCTGTCCTGGCAGTCTGGGTCCAACGAGGTCCAAACCCTAAACCTTATATAAAAGGCTTCAGGGGGAAACCTTCCCCCCTCCCCGCCCTTCACATTTTATATGAATATTAAGATCCAAGTTCCAGTCTCTCTCAGTGTCACATGACTGAGGGGCTCGGCGGTGTGCCCCCTCAGTACTGGTCCCCTCAATGGTGTATCCGCTGCTTGGATGGTCACAAGAGAGCCTTTCACAGGCTCTTTAACCTCATCCCATTGGCTCCCAGCAGCACTGACCTGATTTATCTTTATTGGATTCATTCACTCTCTGTCTCTCTGTCTCTCTCTCTGTGTGTCTCTCTCTCTCTCTCTGTCTCTCTCTCTGTCTCTCTCTCTCTGTCTCTCTCTCTCTGTCTCTCAATTCAATTCAATTCTCTCTCTCTCTCTCTCTCTCTCTCTCTCTCTCTCTCTCTCTCTCTCTCTCTCTCTCTCTCTCTCTCTCTCTCTCTCTCTGCCTGTCTGCAGTTTCACACGGACTGGTCATTTGAGTGAAGGCTACAGGAAGGTGGTAATGTTTCAGTAGGTGCCAGAGAGAAAATTGTTCTTGTTCATGAGAGGATATGCAATGGGCTGTGTGTAATTTGTTGCTGTTTATTGGTTTAAAATCCAAACCAAATGAAGAGGTGTGTGTGTGTGTGTCACCAGTACAGGTGTGTCTCTCGTTTCAGTGAACTTTGATAAGTCCAGCAGGTCTGCCCTTTTTTATTTGTTGTCATTCTCTTTTGACTTCTGCGTTTCTCTGTTGTCTGTGATTCTGTAACAGCAGGGAGTTCTAATGAAATGGTGGTTATAGGGTTACATGAGTGCAAATCAAACCACGTCTGTTTTATGTCTACAGTTTATGAAACTCTGGTTGTACTCGGACCCACACTAAATCTGATCTTTTGCTTTGTAAACAACCATATCTGACATGAGACGTGTTCATATTACATAAGGATAAGGATCACTCCGGTATCATTCCACAGTGTAAGTCACAGAATCTGGCCTGATAAAAGAACAAAAGCAAATGGCGTCTAGACAAAGTGAAGATGCTGGTGGAGTTTAATCTCAGCTGCTGCCACACCTTTCGTCCCTGACCCATCTGCTTTCTGTGCTAGTACATGAAATATGTGACATTTGCTGAAGGTTCAAGAAGTGCTGTGAGAATTTGGAAATGATGAAGATAAACTGGACTGGTTTTTGAGGAAAATGCTGAACTATGCGCAAGTCTCCTTAAACTATGGCTTGTTTTAGTAAGATGTTTTATCCTTTCATGAGTGAACCTGGGTGAACCTGGTTAGCCCAAGCCAGTCTCTGGTGCAACTAATTATTCAGTTAACTTACACTTTTGATCTTAAGTGGATCATGAATAATTAACCACTTTGTGTACTGGGAATGTAGCCTGTTCTTTCACTATTGGTGTAGTAACACCACAAAGAGAGAAATAATAAATCATGTAAGCGGTTTGTTTCTGGCACAGGTCCTGGTGGAAAACTTGCTACATAACACTGCAGTGTTATTAAAATCTTTTTTAAATATAACCATTTCAGAGACGCGTATCAGATGAGGTTTGAAGCGCTCTTGCCCTTTGTTCTTGGGGGTTTGGAGGCCCGTGTGCCTCGTGGTTAATGAGTAACCGTGGAAACGTGAAGGGTGTGTTTCAGAGTGCGTATATGTATCAGAGTTCAGACTACAGGGCTGTATTTGCTATGAAATCACCTGGGCTATCAGGAACCGAACAGACCTGCTTTTGTGCTTGAGAACAGTGGTGCTGCTGTATAGTAATACACTGAAGAAATCTGTCTTCACCATTTTTACTGGTGTCTCAAACAGATCGTGACACTACACACGTTCTCCTGTGGTTGAATAAGAATAGTGGGTCAGTTTATACCTCATGTCTCCAGTTATATACAACATTCTTGACCCTAGATGACCAGCTTTGACCTAAGAACTCTAGGCTTTTATATAGACTGCCATGTGAACAGTTTAAATCAAAAGCAACAAGTATTTCTGATCATGTCGGGACATAGTAAAAAAAAATATCATTGACTCCTTTGTAGTTTAGATACAGTGAAGTTTGTGGACTGCTTAGCACTGCTTAGCTACTGGATTTCAGTTCACATAATTGAACTCCGTTATTCTTATTAATTTAATGAATGTGTGAGGTTTGTCCATAAAGCACACTATTGCAGGACTATTGTCATGATGGAACAATATACACACTGATGTTTAAATATTGCAATTTGTAAATCACAATAAAAAATGCTGAATTGTTCATTCCCCTCACCATTGGCATCGAACACATAGTATTTATAGTTACAGTATCAACATCTCCAATAAATGTGTACTAGGGAAATTCTCCTGCTGTGTAATGTGTATACGCTCCGCAGCTGGTTCTGTCAGTCAGACGGATGAGTCACTGGTCGTGACGTCCAGGTGATCCCCACACTGGAATGTTTCCATAACCCATATGCTCACAGCCAACGCAGCAGAAATAGCTAAAGCACAGAAGGTGGTTGACCTGTGGTCTGTTTCTCCTGCACATTAGCCTGCCCACATTGGCCCGTTTTGGCCATTGAGCATTACTTATTCAGCCTTCTGTGGAGCACAGTTACTACAGTCAAAGTTTCAGCTCCATCACGGTGTACGTTCTAGTTAAGCTAAACTGATGATGGCTTCATTCATGCACACGCAGAGAGAAACGGTGGATACAAACATTCATTATACACTATTTCCACAGTGTGTCTTTTGTATTTATTTTGTCTTGGCATTGCTCACTTACTGTAGTTTTACTGTAGTATTTATTATTAAATAAATGAACATTCTGTTTCTCCTTTGCCTGTGTGTATTCACCGTAATGTGACTGGGTATAAAAGCTGTGTGTGATAATTGTAAAATTACAACTGTGACCTTGTGTTCCTTGAAAGGCACTATATGAATATTTGTATATTAATATAACTAATTAATATTAATATCCCTTCATTCATTCACACTTCTCTTATGAATAGAATCGTTTTGAACTTACTGTCCTTAAGGAGCTTGAATTGTTCTGAGCATCTAAACAGTGAAACAGCGATTAGTAGTACTAAATAAATGACTCATGTTGGACTCTTCCTCATGCCTCTTTCAGCATGTCCACATCGACTCCGGTCCGAAAGACCCCGGTGGATTACGGGGTCCAGATCCGCTTCATAAACGACCTGCATGACACGGGGGGCGGCGGGACCGGGTCAGGCTGGCGGCGAGAGGGCCCCACCAAGTCGTCCCGCTATGGTGTGGCGGTCCGGGTACAGGGCATCGCGGGGCATCCCTACGTGGTGCTGAAGGAGGGCGAGAAGGGCGACTCGTACGGCGTTCAGCTCCGCAGCCAGCCGCACTGTCCGCCTCCGGCCTACGGCAGCTTACCCAGGTGGGTTCACCTCCACACCACACATCTGGACTCCAGCCGCTAGTGGAACACTTAAGTGATCCTCTTTGAAAGCAAAGTGATCGTATTCAGCAACATTGTGTTTATTTCTCTGCTCCCCGGGCCCGTCAGGAGGAGGGACGATGGCCATGAGGGTCTGAACCCCTCGCTGACGGTAGCAGACGGCCACCTGCGTCGTGCACATTCGCACGGCTCCCTGCTGGACAGGGACGAATATGGTCACGAGTCCCGCCGTCCCCCTGGCGACGGCCACTCGGGCAGCTACGGGAGTCTGGACGCGTCCGGCGGCCGGCCCGACTCGAGCGTCTGGGGCGGGTCGCTTCAGGCCGGCCTGAACGGTACACCGGAGAGACCCCCCCTGAGGGGCTACGGCGCCTCACCCGAGCCGACCCCCGATGACCCCCGCGGACTCCGCTCTCCGGCCAACAGACCCCTGGGCAGGTTCAACAGAGGTGGTGCTGGCACTGAAGAAGCTGTGTCTGTTGGAGGTTCCACTAGGGGGAGCTCTTCTGCTCTGGAATCGGCGAACAGGCCTCAGCTTGTCTCGTCGGCTCCTCCCACCACTCTAAATGCATACAACGCCACACCCCCCGCCCCCACACCTGCTTCTGCTTATGGCAGCATGGGGCGGAGCTCTGGATCTGTTGCCAAGGTCACGGCCCTGCCTTCATCTGGCTTGGCCAATGTGGATTCTCATGTGAGTGTATCTGAAATTAACCTTGTTTGTTTTAGAAGGATATCGCCTACGAAGATGAGCAAATTACAGGGCCATTCATTACGGGTTAAATATGGAAGTCTATTTGATCATGTTTCAGAGAACCAGTTCAGGATATTGGTGCTATTTTAAATGCTCTCCATTGTTTGTCTTAAACTAAATATTGAACTGTGAACTTTGACCTTGTATTCTATACCAATGCTGCTCTATTTGAGGCCCCAGGTGGTTCCACATTTTTGCTTCTAATCTCATGTATTGGGAACTTGGACACATCAAAGCTGTGGCTCTGTCAGGGGGCCCTGCGGCCAGTATGGGAACAGGCTGGTCTGGGCCAGATTCCTGCATGTTTTCAGGTCATAGCTGCCCATTTTATTATTTTACTACATGTATCTTGATCCTTTGAGGTCCAGTGTTGACCTGGATCAGCTAATAGTGGTCCCATCCTCACATTTCTCACTTGGTAAATTCTGTGGCATTGCTAAAAATGTCCTCAGTCACCCACTGTCTGATGCTTGTTGGCGAGTAGCTCTCTGCTGAATGTGATCTGAACGGAACTGTAGATTAGAGAAAGTCAATCCATCACACTGCCCGTGTCCCTGTAAACATGATAGGCCTTGATTTAGTGTAGTGGTGTCTGCTCACAGAGCCTGATCTCAGATTACAGTGTAGAGCAGGGGTGCTCATTACGTCGATCGCGATCGACCGGTCGATCGCGAAGGAAGTGTCGGTCGATCGCGAAGGAATGTGCGTAGATCGCGTCACATAAAATAGTAGTAGATGAATCGCACATCTGCTCTGACGGTTGTATTTTGATTGACATTCACGGTAGCCAATCTGCAATCCACTCAACAAATTACGTTCGCCACCCCCCGCCACCCCCCCCCCCCCCCCCCCCCGCTCAACAAATTACGGTCGCCACCCCCCCCCCCCCCCCCCCCCCCCCCCCCCCCCCGCTCAACAAATTACGTTCGCCGCCACCCCGGTAGATCTTTCTGACTTGGTCATCTTATAAGTAGCTCGCAAGCTGAAAACTGTGAGCACCCCTGGTGTAGAGTGATGGATTGTAACTTGCTGCAAGAATTTAAGTGCCTTGTGTTTCAAGTGTGTGTGTGTGTGTGTGTGTGTGTGTGTGTGTGTGTGTGTGTGTGTGTGTGTAAGAAACTGGAATCAGCAAAAAATGCGTGTTTTTCCTGATTTTTTTTATTTATTATTTTTATTTTTTTTAAGATACGTGACCGCATGTTAGCAAGTGATAATTTTCTGACAGCATAATGGATACCTCAGAACTTGTAAGCCATCTGCTTGTGTGTGTGCACGTGTACACCAAAATCTCCTGTTACATTTCCAGTCTTTGATTTCTGTCTTCAGGTGACTCCTGATCTTTTGATGGACCAGGGTCAGAGTTCGGGATCAGATCTGGCAAACGAAGACGATCAGATCCAGCAGATCATCCGTAGTGTCCTGCAGCAAGGGTACAGTGATGGGGGGGGGTACAGTGATGGTGATGGTGGTGGATCAGTGGCGGGGTGGGTGGGTACAGTGATGAGGGGAACTCCAATATCTGTTCTGGTCTAAATTTATCCCACACAAACTTAACCAGATGTAGTACTTGCATAATCTGTGGTTGCTCTACACCAGGTTATGGATAAAATGATGATAAAGTAACTAACTGGTCATTCTTATTCCAGCTGTCCAGTTCTCCCTTGTTTACTAATACTGAACTGGTTAAGTCTCAGCTAAGTGTTGTGAACTCACATTCCATGGTGGACGTGATGAACCTACCAAGCACCAGCAGGTTCACTGGACGTCTCTCCTCTCTCTTTAGGAGCAGCGAGAGTGACGCCACCATTAAACGGCGAGCCCGGATCATCTGCGATAAGATCCAGCGTCTCCAGGTAACCCGTCTGCCGGTTCTGTTTCACGCCCAGATTTAACTTTCAACATTACCCACGTCCCCCGGAGCCCTAACTCTTCATCTCCCCAGTGAGTCCTTAAAAGCCTCTTTGTGCAGAGGGCCGTTTCCGTTTGGCAGTAGAGAGTAAGCGTGCACCCTGCCCAGTCTGAGGTAAAACCAGTCATGTTGGCAGGACTTCACTTCGTGTTTGCATGTCCTGCTATGATCTGCATATGTTAACTTTGTCAAAGAAAAATCGGATTTCCAGACTGGACAGACTGCATGTCTGCAGGCTCTCAGAACAGCTGTCCCCTCCTCTTACGATACAGCAGACAACACACCCTGACAGCACACAACACTGCAGGCAAGCCTGCAGGCACATTCTAATGCTTAATGTATGCTCCGTTTGCACGTTTTTTCTACTAGTAGTAGGAAATCTAGTCCAAAACCCCAAATTATTTCCATTTAAATTGATCCATTTTACATTCCTGTAAGGTCTTAAATCTTTATATCCTGTCGATGTCAATAGTGTTGCAAGGGAGGTACTAGGTTTGCTATGTTAAGGTACAGCAGGTCTTTTTAATGCCAGGCATTAAGTGGCATTAGGTGCCATCTGATTGGGCTTTCACATCACGGTCTCTCCCGCTGCTCTCTGGCCGAGTTGGCACGGTAGCGGGCAGGGCTCAAACAGACGTTACATTTAACGGCCCTCTGAGAGTTGGCACCTCTCCCCGCGCTATATTGAATTGGCAGCAGACCCGAGAGCACTTACAACATCTGAGCCCGTTTAGAGAGAGCAGCTCGGAGTATTCGGAACACACATTTGCAGAGGCTACTCTGGAAATGGCTCATGGCAGAATTTAGTGGTTAGTCTGTATGATGGAGTAGGGAGGTGATGACTGCTAAGTACAGTATTCGCAGTCTGGCAGGATAAAGCGATGGTCTGATAACCGCAGTGTAATTACAGTGAGCAACGGCACGCACACCTGGGTTGAGGCCATTTGGTCAGATGGTCGTTCTTTAAACGATTTTTGTTCTTTTGAAGTTGAAGTCTGATTTATTTTTAAACTCGCAAGAGGGACTTTTTGTCGTTATTCTTAATGACATACCACATATTACACAGAAAAAAGCGAATCGTCTTTACATAATGGGAAACATTATTTGACCCCTGAAGTCTTTGTCATGGAGGTGTAGGCCTACATATCTACGTTATGTTTCATGGTAGTTTATTCTGCAAAGGCGAACACTATTGTGGTGTATAGTGGAGGTGAACTGGTACCAGTACCGGTACGTGTGTGTGGTACCGTTGCATGCAGTCGTGGTAGTGCTAAACTATGCGCGAGGATTCGTCAACATAAATTAAGCGGCGTTAGGCCGTTATCAACATACCATGCTAAGTGTAGCTCAAGGTCTTTGGCCTCTGACTGAGCCAGTCGCACTATGGCGAATACAAATGTCCCACATGAGCTAGAAGACACACCTGCTCGTTTCAAGGTAAAAGCCGCGTGGGAAAGTTTTGCGTTGCCGGTGAGAGCTACAACTGTTCCTCTGTAACGGAGAGGTGGGCGAGCACAGTGTGTCCGGTACACGCACCACAACACGTATTCTTACCATTTCAGTCCTATTACAGACAACACGAACGTTACCGAAGCATCCAAGTAGCTTTAATAACATAATGTTTTGAGATGTTTTCAGATTTGCAGCCAGTTGACTTTCGTTTGTATCAAACCTACAACATTCAATATCCTAGACTGTAATTTGTAAGGAGAGCAAAGTAGAATAAACCTGTTATGTTCATCTGCAGCTGCAGGTCACAAGACTGACGATAGTGCAGGCTAGTGCGATCGTGGTCTGAGATTATTATAATGTAATCTGTCATTGTAATTTGATACTGCACACACTTTAGTGCATGTGTGTTTTCCAGTGTTCACTGGTTTTAACTACTGCAGGCAAGTGTCTCGTCTAATGTCAGGTTACTGTTGCTGCACCTGAGTGAAAATTATTACCCACTGCCACCCACAGACTGTCCAGTCGTGGTGTTTAAAAGTCTGAGATCTGCTGGACACTGTAGTTTCCCCACAATGCTGTTTCCAGGTGAACAGAGCGGGTGAGTTGAAGGGACAACTGGACAAGAGTCTGGACGAAAACGTCCATCTGCAGGAGCAGCTGAGCAGAAAGAAGGCTGAGCAGGACCACACACACTCAGAGTAAGAGACACACACACACACACACACACACACACACACACACACACTCTCAGAGTAAGACACACACACATATATTCTAGTGCACACTTTCATTGTTTATTTGCCATGAATAAAGCATCTGTATGATTTGGTCAGTGAAAACATGGGGTGTGTGTGTGTGTGTGTGTGTGTGTGTGTGTGTGTGTGTGTGTGTGTGTGTGTGTGTGTGTGTGTGTGTGTGTGTGTGTGTGTGTGTGTGTGCGCACAGACTGGCCCTTGTGCGTATGGAGCGGGAGAATGCGGAGACACTGGTGCGTCAGCTGGAGGATCAGCTGGCAGGACTGCAGGAGGAGCTGAGGAAGGAGGCCAGTACACGGGAGGTCCGCTTACACACACACACACACACACATACAAGCACACACTCACACCAATGACACAGGCACTTAAACACACATCTTTACCTCACAGATGATATTTCCGAGAAAAGGTAGGGTTAGGGTCGTCCCCCCCCCCCCCCCCCCCCCCTTTACTGAAGTGGCAGCCCCCCCTTATTGTGTGAGGTTGTGATGTTGCAGGACCTTCCGGCCCTGCGCACCGAGCTGGCAGATGCAGCCGCTCTGCACCAGAGGCAGGAGGAGGTGCTGAGGCAGAGGGAGAGGGAGCTGACAGCCCTGAAGGGGGCGCTGAAGGAGGAAGTGTCAACCCACGACCGCGAGATGGAAACTCTCAGGGACCAGTACAGCCAGGACATGGAGAGACTGAGATCCAGCATGGAGCAGGTGTCACAGGTACACACACACACACACACACACACACACACACTGTCAGACTGGACTTTGAGGACCCCACTAACATGGCTCCCCCCATGTTCACCTCAGTCTCAGGCGAGCATCGAGGCGGAGCGTCTGCGCGTGAACACCACGGTGCGCTCCCTCCAGAAGGAGCTGGAGGACAGCAGGGAGGAAGGAGCCCACTGGAGAGAGCAGCTCCAGAGCAGCAGGGAGGAGCTACGCCACACCAAGCAGGAGTGAGGGCTCTCACTGGCTGTCTGAAGGGCCTCTAGAGCAGTGTTGTTATTGTTATTATGTAAACGCTTCCAGGAGGTTAACATGGTGACCCGTCAAAAAATTTTCACTCTCTCTTTGGTTGTTCAGTTTTACGTTACGACTGCTTTTGGCTTGTTTTTGATGTTTATCGTAATGTTTGTTAATTTATGTTAATGTATTCCTTTAAATTCTGTGCAATTGGTTGGAGAAATGTGAACATTATTACTGATTAACTGAATTGTTTCTTAAATAAGCTCAGATTATTTATCATTGATGATGGCCATTGATTTTGATATTGTAAGTTCTGCTGTGTTATGTTTAACATTGCCGAAAAGAAAAAGAAAAAATATATTCAGTCATGGGGAGATACCAAAGTTCTTTTGTGTTGTACTAATTTGTTTTATATTGAAGTCAACCTATCCCAGTTCTAACAGGCCTGATGAACTCTCGTGTGGTTGTGTGAATTGTGATCAGGCTTCTCCAGACCCGCGTGGAGAAAGAAGAGTTGGAGGAGGAGCTGACGGTGCTGCAGGAAACACTGAACACTGTGAAGAAGAACTTACCGGACGCCAAACACACTCAAGCCATTGACCAGGTACATACATCCACGCATCTACACCCATACACACGCCTCTACACCCACGCATCTACACCCATACACACATCTACCCGCATACACGTGCATCTACACCTATACACAGGCACCCACACATCTACACCCACATACGATGCTGCTCTTCTGACTACACCACAGGAGCTGGAACGCTGTCGTGCAGACCTGAAGAAAGCCCAGGCTGATGTGGACAAGCTGAAGGTGGACCTCGACAAGAAGACAATGGAGATTATCTCACTGAAGAAGGCCAATCAGGAGCAGGACGCTGAGCAGAAGTATGAGATCGACAGGCTTAAGAACCAATCACGGAGAGATAAGGAGGAGCTGACTAAAGTGCAAGAGAAAGCTAAACTGGTATGCAGTGCTAGATCCTCCTAGTTGGGTTTCGCCATCATAACTGCTGAACGTGGCTTTTTGAACTTTGCTCAATGTCGCCCCCTTCTGGTAGCTCGCTGATCCCTCATTGGTGCAGTCGCTGCGTGAGGAGTTGAGTGCAGCACGCGGGAACGCCGAGCGCCTGCGTGTTCAGCTGCTTTCAGCCGAGGAGGAGCTACAGAAGGAGAGAGGAAGTCTGGGCTCCGCCCACACGCTCATACAAACGCTCACACAAGAGCAGGAGGCGGTGCAGCAGTCTAGCGCGCGCCTGACGGACCGAGCTGCACGTCTAGAGGTGAGAATACATTCACATCCCAGACGCGCGTGCATCACACAGGCATGAATCCCAGAATCCCAGCTTCATGTTGAATGGCATGGCCCTGCGCCCACGTCCAGGCCCAGCTGCAGGAACAGGTGTCCCAGACGCTGGAGGCAGAGCAGGAGCTCCAGGAGGAGAACAGGAGGCTGCGTCTGCAGCTGGAGGAGGCCCGACGTGAACGCGCCAAACTGGGCCAGCACAGGGACGAGCTGGTCCGCACCCTGGAGGAGAGGGACGGGGAGAGGGACGCCCTCCGCAAGGAAAACACCCTGCTGGACGAGGAGAAGAGACAGCAGGAGAGGACCCTGGACAAACTCAACAAAGAGGTACACACACGAGCCTGAGAGAGTACAGGATGATACTGCCAGACTTTGTGTTTATGTTAAGGAAAAAAACTTAAGATTTATCTTGTATAAATTCTCTTCTGTTTTCTTTATCTGTCCTCTCTTTCTCTGTCTGTCTGTCTGTCTGTGTCCCGCGAAGTTCAGTAGGAGAGGGTTTATGTTTCCCAGTTTCTCTTTTGAGCACAGTTGGACACGGTTGTCCTTTATCTGGTTAGCTTTACATCATAACCATGACATCCTTACTTTTCCACATTCATCCAGAAGTGAGTGGTGTCTGTATAGAAGTCCTGGGATTACAGTACACATAAGCACAATGTTGCAAAGCAGCATTACACACATATGGGTCCCTGATGAGCACACCGAAGTGGCAAGAGAAACTCTGGATGGGTTCAAGGAAGAAACCTCGGGAGGACCAAGACTCCAGAGGGAACCTCTCCCCCATCGGGTGACCCAGGCTATGAGTTAGGCTGTTCTTAGTCCATTGTAGGCCAGGCTCAAAACAGAAAATAACCTTGGAGGGGTTAGTGGAGAAAGGACGCACCAGATTGCCCTGTTGGAAAA
Organism: Brachyhypopomus gauderio; assembly: GCF_052324685.1. NCBI lineage: Eukaryota > Metazoa > Chordata > Actinopteri > Gymnotiformes > Hypopomidae > Brachyhypopomus > Brachyhypopomus gauderio. The sequence continues at coordinate 531,353 of NC_135223.1, read as the reverse complement.
GGCTGCTACATTTGCTCAGGTAGATTTACATTCATCAACCATCTGTTCCTTATGTGAGAGGTGAGTTAGTCAGGTTTGTAGACCTTCTATAAATCTACTCGAGGGAGTGTATGTGTTGGTGCAACATGTTTACTGGACCAGACACAGTTCCATCACACCTTCAGCCTGGGTGTTTGCATTTATCTGGAATTAAATATTTGTTTTGGGATTTAATGTAATGGATGTAACTAAACAGGACAAATTGTTGAAGTATAAGGAAAATAAGAGTTTATTTTTAAAAGTCTTCATCAAACAAGGGACGATCTCATGTAGAAAGGTTCATTGGTCAGTTGAGACTGAACTTTTGTTAAAGTTAATCATGACAAATACTATGTGGCCCAAATTCAGTGACGAGAACACCATTCCCACAGTGAAGCATAATGGTGTGAGGGCGTCATTGGGAGGGACTGGACAACCAGTCAGGAAAGACGGAGGATGCTAATTACAGGACAGTACTTGCGGAAAGCCTGTTCCAGTCTGCTAAAGACCTGAGCCTGGGATGTAGACCTTCCTGCAGGACAAAGACCCTTAGCATACTGATCAAGCTACACTGAAGTGATTATATGTCTTGGATTGGCCTAAATAAAGCCCAGACCGCAATCCAACTGTGATTTCTGCTACTTGAAGATTGCTGTACGCCAATGCAACCCATCTAAGTTGAAGGAACTGCAGCAGTTGTGCCTTGAAGAACGGGTACAATTCACAGTGGCTAGGTGTGCTAAGCTAAGAGAGACTTCCAGAAGAAGGTGGTAATGGTGGGGTGAAGACTATTGTTTGTGCTGCATCTAAAAGCTCTGTATATTTTGCATGCTGCTTAAATCTAATGGTACAACCTCCCCCAGCCCGCATGACTTCCCGTTTTTAATGCAACAAAACCAGACAAACAGCCTGTGGTGTGAATTCTTCGGTGAGGTGCTGTGTGTGGGTGAACGTCAGCACCTTGTCAAACTGCCCCGAGTGGTGCAGCAGTCATCAGTAGGTGGAGAGAGGGTGTGCTGATTGCAGCGTTCCTCCTGTGGCCGTTACTGCGGCCAGGCGACGTGGAATGACGACCAGCAGCACTAGAACTGGTCTGAAACCGTTGCGACAAGAAGCCAGTCGTTTCTTCTCTGTGACGTTGTCGGAGGCGACGTCACCTTTTAGGTGGTCTTCCCCTCCACGCGGTGGCTTGCATTCATTCTCACTGGTGCTTCAAAAACTGGTGAAGGACCTTGACACGACGGACACACACACACGGTGCATCTTGATCCCAGTATTTGCCCTGAGGTGAAGATTTTTGCCCTGGGGCTGAATCTTCAGTTTGTCTTTTTGTGCGGTTAATGTGATTTGGTGACCTGTTTTCCTTGTTTAACAGTATGGCTGCAGCCCTTAAGGGTAGAGTTTTTCTTCCTAGGTTTTTGTTTTGTTGCCAAGGCGTTCAGGGAATCCAAACATTGTTCCGGTTTTATTGCATTTATGTGGGACAGTGAATTGATGTATCTGGAAATGGGGTTGTTTGTGAGTCAGTAGTCTTGAGGTTGGTAGCTTCGGGGTGGAGCGCACACACCAAAGATACGGTGTTTGGGTGACTCACTGGTGATTTTTAAATTTGAATGTAAATTTGAACGTTTTATTTTCACAGCGACACTACATCAAGTGATACTAAAAATACCTCACAGTTCTAATACTGTGGCTTCAATATTGATTATATTGAAATCTCTCTCTTTCTCTTTCTCTTTCTCTCTTTCTCTTTCTGTCCGTGCCTCATTCCTGCAGATTGAGCGTCTGTCCGCAGACTCCAGCCAGTCGGTGCAGGCAGTGCAGGCGCAGCTGACGGAGCAGCGTGACAAGTGGAGACGGGAGCAGCAGGACCTGCAGAAGGCCCACAAGGACCAGCTGGGCGAGCTGGAGCGTGCCCAGCTCAGTGTGCGCTCCCTGCAGGACGAGGTGAGGAGCAGACACGCCCCTGCTGGCCTCCTTCACTCCTCCACCACGAATGTCCAGATGAGACTTGCAGCGAGTGTTGACGCGCTAAAGCCGTCTGCCTTACAGCTGCCAGGCGTCCGGTGCGGTGGAGGAGTATATTGGTGTTTTGTGCACCTATATATTCCACAACTGTCTTTAGTCCCAGTTTTTTTACTGTGCTACAAGCATCCAGTCGGGTCTGAGCAGTTTCTGCTGAGTCTCCTGTGAGTGAGCGAATGAGTTATGACATTGGTGCGATCCAACAGATGCATTAGTGTGTTTGAAGTAATGCAGATGAATCTGTAACCATCGAGGTTTCATTGGTCCATCACATCAACGAGTTAGCATTAGGGTTAGGGTAAGCATTAGCATTAGGGTTAGCATTAAGATTAGGTTTAGCATTATGATTAGGGTTAGCATTAGGATTAGCATTAGGGTTAGGATTAGCATTAGGGTTAGCATTAGGATTAGGTTTAGCATTAGGATTAGGGTTAGAGTAGGGTTTCTAATCACGCATTAGAATCAGTGGTATGTGTCACACGGCCTGACTCATCTGTGCTCACATGGACTCCATAAAAGCTCAGAACGAAGTGAAACGCTGAACTCCAAACTGTTGTTCCACATTCATGAGGTGTTCACAGCTGGTGACTTAACAGCGGCCAGCGACCCGAGGATGACTGACGGCTAGAACGGAGGCAGCCAGACAGAGGCTGAGTCCTCTGGGCTTCCATTCAGTCTATAGGAGTTTGGCCACAGCACTGTGCCAACTGCAGAATCCGATCCAAGACCCTGACGGCTCAGCCCGGCTCGTCTCCCCCTCTCCCCTTTCAGCTGGCTCGCCAGAAGAAGGAGCTGCTGTTGTGCTGTGAGGAGAGGGACAATGGCGTTGTGGATCGTGAGCTGCTCCTCAATCGCTTGCGCCACCTAGAGACCGAACTGGAGAGCCAGAAGAACACTGTCAGTGATCGGGCCAGAGACATGCGCAGCATGGAGGTAGGTACCCACACCCCGGGCCCGGCCCATAACGTTCACGAACGTCTGTGAACCATTTTCCCCAATTTGTGCTTCCAGGACAAAGTGAAGCACTTGGAGTTGGAGTTGGACGAGGAGAAGAACAGCGTGGAGCTGCTGACGGACAGGATCACCAGGAGCAGGGAGCAGGTGAGCGCTACACCCCCACCACCCACATAGAGGCAGAGGTGTCAATTCCAGGTTCAGAAAGTTAAAGTCCTCACCAGGATTTTGCTCGAGCTTGCTAGATTTTCTAATTAGTGCAATCCAGGTAAAATGAGTGGAATCAACACAATCCAGGAAGCCTGAGCAAAATCCTGGTGAGGACTTTTACTTTCTGGACCTGGAATTGACACCTCTGCATACAGGATTTGTGCGTTTGTGTTCTTATGAATGTGAGTCTTGCCCTCTACTGTGTGCATGTGTAGATCGAGCAGCTGCGTTCAGAGCTCATGCAGGAAAGATCGTCTAAGCAAGACCTGGAGCTGGACAAAAATGCCCTTGAGAGACAGGTAGACGACACCAGACATCTTCATCCCCAGTGAGGGGTATCACTGCTGGTGGCAGGACTCACACTCTTTGCTTAATTCACTGCTCTCTCAATCTAAAATCATGAGGAATATTTCAGGAACCTTATTGTTTCCAAGTCCCTGGCAGCTTTGTGAGTTGAGTGATTTATTTTCCTTCTGATCATAATTGTCCTGTTGAGAAGATTGCTTCTCTCTCTCCATCTTTCCTAGTTGAAGGAGTTGAGATGTCGTGTAATTGAGATGGAGGGCCAGTCACGTGGCTCGTCGAGTTCATCTCAGCTGGAGGCCAAACTGCAGGAGCTGGAGGAGCGTCTGAGGAACGAAGAAAGGTAGGGAGATCACGTTAGGAGCTTCTGAGGAGTGAAGAACAACACAGGTTTAGCACTGAAGCAGAATCTTGCCATGCACGTTTGTATGTCACATATACGAGTTCACACAGCGCCCCCTTCAGGATGACCCTTAAATTCCTGCGTGCTCCACAGAGACAGAAACTCTGCGCAGTCTTCTCAACGACGTTTGGAGAGGAAGCTGAAGGAGCTCAGCATCACGCTGGATGAAGAGAAACAGCAGCTCTCTGAGCAAAGAGACCAGGTGGGTGAAACACACACACACACTCATTTACACGCACATACACACTCTCGCGCGCGCACAAAAACCCCACATCACTGCATTTGCACCAGATGCACTGTTCCATAATGCCTGGTGTACTGAGGACATTTCCCCGGTGTGTGTGTGTGTGTGTGTGTGTGTGTTTGTGTGTGTGTGTGTGTAGCTGGCTCTGCGTGTGAAGGCACTGAAGAGGAAGGTGGATGAAGGTGAGGAGGAGATGGAGAGACTGGAGGGGCTGCGCAGGAAAGCAGTGAGAGATCTGGAGGACCAGCAGGAGCAGAAAGAGGCCCTACAGACCAGAGTAGCAGCACTGGAGAACGAGCTCAAGTGAGTGTGTGTGTGTGTGTGTGTGTGTGTGTGTGTGTGTGTGTGTGTGTGTGTGTGTGTGTGTGTTGACCCACGAGGAGACAGTTGTTAACACTTATAACTGTTAACTGTTAGTGTTAAAGTCTTCATTGTCTTTACACCAAACTGTGGTGCTTAATTTTTTTACAAGAAAGTCATGAGGGCTGGTAAGTAGCAAATAAGTCAGAGCTCCGTCAGTCTGTCAGAAACTGCAGAACCCAGCTGAGCTTCTGCGGGTTTTGCAGTTTTTGTTTGTATTTTTTCATATGTGTATGTTGACAAAGAACATTTCAGTTGTATCATCTGGATCTGTAGGCCTAATTACCATCTTTAAGGAACCGGGAGAACATTTGAAGGTGATTTTGAACATGTGATTGTTACATGCTAGGATCAGACAGGATCAGACAGGATCAGACAGGACGGCAGATTCCCTGTTTTGTCCATGAGGTTGTGTGAGACCCTAACCTTAACCCTAATATTTACATTTACCTGAAGTTCGACATCACATCATCTTGTCCAGTTTGTTGAATCAAAATGCTAGCCTAGTTGTAGTACCCTTATTGACCTGGAGAGGGCAGTGCATACCGAGAAGCTTTTGTAGACTGCAAACCAGCTTTTAGTGTGTATGTAAGGGTTTTACCTTCCCTTAACCTAATATTTAGTTGCACAACATTTTGAAGTAAATCACTGAAATCTGACGATTCTTGTAATCGTCAGTGAGACGTCTGCACCTCTCCGCAGGTATTGTGGCCCACTCCTCATGAGCAAACTGCTCCTGTTGTTTCAGGTTTGACGGCCGCCTTTTCCAGACGACATGTTTCAGCTCCTTCTAAAGATGCTCGATAGGATTTAGGTCAGGGCTCACAGAAGGCCACTTCAGAATAGTCCAGTGTTTTCCTCTTAGTCATTCTTGGGTGTTTTTAGGTGTGTGTTGGTTCATTGTCCTGGTGCAACACCCATGACCTACAACTGAGAGCTTTCTGACACTGGCCAGCACAATTCTCTCTAGAATTCCTTGATAGTCATGATATTTCATTGTACCTGCACAGATTCCAGACGCAGCAAAGCAGCCCCAGAACAGAAGAGCTTCCTCCATGTTTCACTGTAGGGACAGTGCTCTTGGCTTGATACGCTTCATTTTTCTGTCTGTAAACATAAAGCTGATGTGCCTTGGTTGGCAAAAAGTTCAATTTTTGTCTCATCTGTCCATAGGAATTTTGGCAAATTCCAGTCTGGCTATTTAATGATTTTTCAACAATGGTGTTCTCCTTGGTCGTCTCCCATTTAGTCCACTTTGGCTCAAACAAGGATGAATGGTGCGATCTGACAGTGTTCCTTGAGCTTGAAGTGCACCTTTAATCTCTTTAGGGGTTTTTCTGGGCTCTTTTGTTACCATTGGTATTATCTCCCGTCTCTTTGATTTGTCATCAATTTTCCTCCTGCGGCCACGTCCAGGGAGGTTGGCTGCAGTCTCATGGATCTTACATTTCTGAACTATATGTGCAGCTGTAGTCACAGGAACGTCCAGCTCCTTGGAGATGGTCTGATGGACCAGCATGTTAAGGGTGAAGGTTATCATCTTCTTTCTAATCTCCAGCTCTCCTTCGCTTCCTCTGGTCCATGTTGAGTGCGGCACACACCATGTCACCAAACACACGTACAGTGACTACCCGTACAACTTTTCTAAGGGCTCATTTGAGCCAGCTTCTTTGGACGACCAACGTGTGGTCTGTTCTGAGTGGACCCTGCTCTTTAAAAACGCTGGAAGATCTTGGCCACTGTGCTGCAGTTCAGTTTCGGGGTGTTGGAGATCTTGTAACCTTGGCCATCTTCATGTAGCGCAACAATTCGTCCTCGGAGAGTTCTTTGCCATGAGGAGCTGTGTTGAAACTTTACGTGACCAGTATGTAGAGTATGAGTGCTGAACTACAAAACTGAACACACCTGCTCCCTATGCACACCTGATACCTAGTAACACTAACGAGTCATACGACATTTTGTCAATGTTGTCCCATGAAAAGATATACATAAATATTTGCAGAAATGTGAGGGGTGTACTCACTTGTGTGATGCATTGTATAATAGCTGATTTGATAATGTTGTGATGTATATAATAGCTGATATATAATAGGTGATGTACTGTGTAAACTGGTTTGAGTTCAGCAGCTGGTGTTGGTTTTTTAACCTTCCATCATTTGATTCTGCTGCACCTGATTCTTCTAACCACATTCTCATCATGTGAATCGTGAGGTGGCTTCACAGTTCACACATGACACTAACCTGAGTCCTGACCTCCCAGGAGGAAGAGCCAGCAGGCCCGACATAACACGATGGACTCCTCAGCACTCAGCTCGGATGATGATGATGATGATGATGGCCTGTATGACCCCTCCAGCATCACCTCCATCCTCACAGAGGGCAATCTGAAGACCAGCTCCTGCTAGATCACGACGGAGGTGTGGGTGCAGCGAGGAGACTGATGGAGGGAAGAAGAGGGCCTTCAAGTACTCCATGGTGGTGCTGTAAGGCACGGGTGGGCGGGGCGAACCTTGAAACGGTAGCCGTTGAACCAGAGCTCTGAATTTAGATCTGTAGAGGTGCACTTGGGCTGCAAGTTTAGTGTCATGTGTTGGTGTGTGCGTCTGTGTGTGGGTGCATCTGTGTGTGTGTGTGTGTGTGTGTGTGTGTGTGTGTGTTGTATTGAAGGGCAGTAGCCTACTCTTTGTCTTTAATCTACAGCCGAGTCTGAACTGAACACAATACATGAACAGGAAGCACAAAGAGCCAGCAGCCACTCTTGTATCTCTGCCCATTTGTCTTTTGTGTTATTTTTTAAAAGTATGGAGGTAACTGTGGTGATGCACACTGGCCTTGTACCAGCATTAGCCTTTCGCTCGGTTTTATGACCGTAAGATTTTAGCAGATACGAGTGGAGAAAGCAGAAAGCTATGCAAATTAAATTTTGAGGAGTTCAGATGAATTGGCAGATACACCCGCTGCGAATAGACCATACCAGGAAACAGAAGGATGATTAGAAATTGGAGAGAAAGATTAGAATGAGTCACTACACATAGTAAAGGCTTTTCAAATCCTAATGAAAAAAGCTGAAAAAAAATTCATTCAAAATAAATACATTTGATGTAAGAATAATACTGTAAGGCTTGGACTCCCAGATGAAGACTAGTGCCCAGCTAGACTCAGTGTGTAAAGGTCGAGCTTTACACCCAGCTTTACAGGAAACCAGCCCAAATGTCCGAGTACATTGACTTTGGAGCGCACGGAGGTCAGCAGCACTGACCTGCAGCCACTACCTCACTAGAACTGCAGCATAAGTATATTTTATTCAGTAAATAACTTTGTTCAGAATCCTCTTCATTTCGAGAACATCCAAGCAATTATTAAACCTTGGTGTTACTTTTGTAAATGAAGTTATTGTTTTAAATAAATTGTAAATTTAAATACATTTGTGGTTGAAAGGGTGTGATTGGTCGATTGTGAATGCGGGCCTCTGTGTGTGGAGTGTCCGCACCCGTGTGTGGTCCTGCCCTCTTCCTCACTGTGTTAACATCAGATTTCACCACAGCAGAGTCGGCAGTCATAGCAGATTAGGGCTCGGCCAAAGCTGAACTCTACACTGTCCAGAAATGCTCAGTCAAAGCACTTTTGAGTTTTATTTTAATTAAAACTTGTAACAATTTTGTCACCTACAAATAAATCCAACTATTGGTTTATCCAACCACTCACCACTGCAGCATAGACTCTGATGGAATATATAGTTCATCATTTGTAGTAGTTGTGTACTCTGCTAATGGTTTAAGCTGATTTAGCACTGATTAAACATGTTAAGAGCTGAAGGGTCATCGAGCTGTTTGACAGTGGAACTGATTTGCTGCAGGATTTTGTTCATTTCATTCTGTTGTTTTTCATCAAGCTGTTTTATGCAAAAAATGTGTCTATGCATTCCAGACAATTTGCCTTTGCAACACGGAGTCACACAAGGGCTACGATAAAAATGCCTTGAGATCTTCTGTAATCATTATCAAAGCACACAAATTTGTAATTATTTTTTTGTTTATATATTTTTCTACAATTAAAGTTTGACCAATCAAAAGATTATTTTTTACATGAATAAGATGCTTTGATCTGTGTGTACAGAGTTCATGTTGATGAAAAAGATGAATAACAATAAATTTGACACTTTATCAGGATGAATTTCTCATTTTTCATGTTTGACTGTGTTTGCCTTGAGTGCTCTGGAGTATTAATCCTTTTTTGAACAGTACTCATGCTACAGAAAATAAGACATTTCCATTCTGTTATTAGTGCTTTCTGGCAATGATGTAGGTAAATGTCATCCACATAACAAAAGATAAGTCAATGGTTACAGATAAATTAGCAGATGGGCATCATATAAATAAAATGTAGAGGGCTACAAACTGACCCTTGGGGCACACCTTAAGTGTGTGTGTGGGGGGGGGTGATGATCCCTAAAGACAAATTGATTTGTGAGAGAGCTTTCTATTACTTAGTAATATTGAGGATATCAAACTGATATGAGGAGCAAAATATTAAACCTCCTAGATGGAAACAAGCACGGAAGAGTGTCCCTCAGAGAACATTAGAAAACCACACAAGATTGCTCAAGCTAATACCAATAACCAGCTAGCTTATCACGCGTGTCACACCAAGGTGTCGCAAAGAATGGCCTTTGTGAAGCTGTTGTACAGGGCGAAGCCACCTGAGGGAGAGCAGGCTAGCTAACCCTGAATAGCTCCTGGCTTGTGGCCCCCCTCTGGTGCCTGCTAACTGGTATTGCATGCTGCCTGTTGCAGTACTTTTTTAAAGGGTTTTAAAAAAGCTCTTCTATTTTGACTGTGTATGCCCCTGTCACTCAGAGAATGTGCAGAATGTAAGAACATCAGTATGCCTTTGTAGAGCCTTCATTATGGCTCAGCCTGGAGGGGGCTTTGCTGCAACATGCAGGCGCCTGGAGTCTGTGTGCCTAGTCAGCCTCTCACCACCTCTCACCACCTGCCTTTGCTCAGTTAGTGGTTGAATGGTTAGCAGGGAACACCACAATAAACACCTTGAGACTCATGTAAAGAGCAATCATTAGTCACATAATTAGGTAAGTAATTTATTCAGTGTAAATTACATTTAAGAATGATTGATTATTTTCACTAATTTTGGGTGTTGGTTTTGCTGGAGATTTTAATACTCACTTGCTGGTTTGTAATGTAGGATGTTTACAGATCAGTGTGATTGCACCAACATCACAGTAGCAAGACAGCAGCCCTCTGGCTACTGAGGAATAATCTCCTCACATAAGACACAGGAGTTACACACATTATCATTTTTAACATTTCAGATGTTGTACTGACGGCGTGTGTATATGCGGGGAACGGAGGTCCGGTTTAACTAGGCTTGTCTGGTTTTTGTTATGTAACCTACATACTGTCATAATGTGCTATATGAAGTGCTTTGGATTTTCTAGAACATGGGAGGAACAATAAGGATGAAGAATGTTGAAATGTAGGTCTGGGTTTGTTTTGGTTTTTCCACTGGAATGCTACTGAATGAAAGGAGAGTGCAAGTAAATATTATTTTATTGTGTATGGAGGCGTGGGAAGGTGTGGTAGGATAGGCAGAACGCTTTTTTCACCCTTTGTCTTAGGTTATGGTTGTAGTTTCACATAGCCAACAATTAAATACATAGAATTGTTGCCATGAGGAACATTACATATGGTTCATATACTCCTATTTCACATTGTAGATATATTACTGTCACAATGCTTCTTATACTAGAGGGCAGCTATTAGATTAGCTAACCCCTAACCCCTATAACCTAACTCCTAACCCTTATCCCTATCCCTAGCATCTTTCACTAGAGGGCAGCTATTCGGTTAGCTAACCCTAACCCCTAATCCCTAACCTTAGCTTCTTCACTAGAGGGCAGCTATTAGGTTAGCTAACCCTAAACCCTAATCCCTAACCTTAGCTTCTTACACCAGAGGGCAGCTATTAGATTAGCTAACCTTAACCCCTAAAACCTAACCCCTAACCCTTATACCTAACCCTAGCTTTTTTCACTAGAGGGCAGCTATTAGATTAGCTAACCCTAACCCCTAACCCCTAATCCCTTACCTTAGCTTCTTACACCAGAGGGCAGCTATTATCTACATTTGCCAGTCAAACAGGTCATTTGCATCTTTTACAACCTCTATGGTGGTGGAAATAGTTTTATGTATGCCATAAATAGCCATAATGTGTTTAATTTTTCCAGTGTTGTTTTTCCACAGAATGTGCTGCTGAAGGAATGTGGGTGTTTTGTGTGTGTAAATTATTTAGAAATAACTTCCACAAATGTATTTATGTTAAACTGCTGATGTCATTATCTGCAAGAGTCTCTGTACAGTATGCTATTACAACACTGGGAGAAACAAGACTAAGCATGATGACTATATTCCCAACTATGTCTTGGTGTGTCTGCATTTTGAGAGCACTTTCAAACTTGTTAATCAGTAAAGGTCATGATTTGACCTGAACCACAGCCAGGCGTTTTCACACCTAGGGCCCCAGGTTAGTCTTAGGTGCGGTCACAATTCCAGTGATTGCTAGTGGGTCCGTTTAAGGTGTGTTTGTTCTGTTCAGTATACAGTGTTTGGGTGGCAGTCTTAGACCTCCAGGACCAAGAAACAAGCTGTTCTGCTTCATTCATTATAAATCATACTATGCTTTAAATATTCAAAGAAATGTATGTTATATTATTAGTAATTATGAGTATTATGTATATATAAAAAAATTGTATATACGTTTATATATAATATTAACTCTACAATTCTGTTTAAATCAGCTTAACAAAGAGAGGCAATGCTGCACAAATGCACTGAGCTATTCTAATTTACATTTTAGGACAAATTAAAATATTTTTTAAGTCAATAGCATACAAATGTATGCAGAAGAGTACCACAAATACATACAGAAACACACAAGTGCAGAATAACAGAGTGACCATAGTTCATGTTTAATATTAGTATATATGGTATATATACATATTGATTGATCTCACGTGCATATGTCCTTAAATTATCTCCTTCTTGAATATGAAATAATTAATATTTGAGTTTGGCTAGTTGTATATTAAATTGAAGAACTTTTTAGAGAAGGGAACATTTAAATATTGATGCTGGTTCTGTGTCAAATATTTATTTTTACACGAAGTATATGTAATTTCTATGTGTTTTCACAGTCAGAACCTTTGTGCTGTGGCATTGCGTCATCACGTAAACGCGACGGTTGTTCGTGTCTGTTTCGCTCATGGGACTGGAACGCAATCGGCTCGAGCACCGGAACCGCTCAATAACCTAGCGCAGGTGTCGAGAGAGGCGCGAGCTGCCGCAGCAGTGAGGTCACGCGCGAGCTCTCGGCGTTAATGACGCTGCTGAAACTTTGACGAAGGCGGGGGCGGCGCGTTCACGTCTTTATCCTCCGCGCGGGCAGAACGTGTATTAAAGAGAAGTGCGATACATCTGCAGACCTCCGTGGAGCGTGTCGAAAACGCGCACTCTTGTTTGTCTGTTTATTTATTATTTTTCGTTTTAGTCTGTTAGTTCCCAGTAATTTTCTGAAAATGAACGGCACGCGGAGCATGTGCATGTTTGAAGAAGTCAGATCGGACAACAAAGCGGTGAGTTTGGCAACATCAGACCATAAAAACAAATTATGCAGCGGGTGCTGTTCGGTCCACAGAGGACCACGGGGGAACATAACAGTGAATCTGATATTTGGATGGTGTGAATGTGAAGGAAGTTGGCGATCACCTTTATAACACTTCTAACAGAAACTACGGACTTGTTGATCTGGTGAAATGTATCCTGAGATGTCACGGTGACCGTATTTTATGTTATGAATGGGAAGGTGTGTTTTAAGTGCTATTTTACTCCGTGTTTTACTTTTTAATTACGTTATTATTGTTAGTCTATGCGCGTTAAAAGATTTATTCGTTCTTTGTTCTTTATGGTTTTATCTATAAGATTCATTTTGCTCCCAGAAGTGGACTGCAAACTTCTCCATCATCACACTGAGCCATTCAGACTCCCATTCAGAGGTTTCCAGAAGGCTGTTGGTATAAACAGTATGAAACCTTCATGGTATTCTCCACCTAGTGCTGCTCCACAGGTGCTGAACAGGTGTGGTGCCTACCTGTTCTTGATGATTCTTTGTTGACCCAGGAGAAACCCTGCTGGTAGAATATGAACTCATTCTCATTAACGACACACAGCCATTAGCTGCTGGTGTCTACTGCCGAGCGGAGCAGGTGTGTTTTAGACAATGATTAACCTGCACTTTCACTACCCGTCTACATTATAGTGTTGCAATGGAAGTTTATTGCACCTTTTATGTCAAGGGGACCAATGAATACTACTGGATGTAATGCCTGTACACTGTACACATCCACCTATAAATATATATAGTGTGTGCCTAAGAGGTCGTCTGTTTAATGGTCTGTTTATTGGGACTGGAGCATCTTAACCTCAATATGATACGTCCATGGACGTAATTTTGTAATAAAAAGTGGGGGGGACATGGATTCGTCGCTATTTAAATATTTGGTTTTAACCGTAAAAACTGGACCAAAGCCGGCTTTTGAAAAAGTGGGGGGGACATGTCCCCCCCGTCCCCCCCCCCCAAATTACGTCCGTGGATACGTCTAGCTATGTTTTCACTCCTTTCTGTGTCGTGAGGACTGGACAGCTATGAGCTGGACTCGTATCATGTTATGAATGTTACATTGGCAAACAGGAACTTGTACTTTGTACCTTGAAAGATACCGCATAGATGTTTTATAATATGAAATGGTTTTGCTAAATACTTAGGTTAACATGTTTACTATTTTAAAAAGCACCATTTGTGCTTATAGACTCCTGACCTCATTTCCACAGTGAAAGCCCAACTTTACAAGGGTTCATTCGGTACCAGTGATCCAGTGATGCAGACCTAAACTATGCTATTGGTATCAGCAATACAATCAGACCAGTCTAGTCTCACTTAGGGTTAATGTATTTAGAAACTCACAGCAGAGTCATGAGGTCTGTGATGGGACTGACTGACTAACATGGAGAGTGAACTTGAGCAGTTTGAGTCCTGGATCCATTCTGAATCCATTACTTATCCCATATAGTCAAAATGTACAATAGACCCTTTCACTTATCTGTCTACTGGTACAAAAACACCTTTACTAGCCACTTTTACAGATTTCAAGGCTGAGGGAAAGGGAGAGAGAGAAAGAGAGAGCACAGCCTGGGGGAGAGGGCGAGAGTTAAAGATACCAGCATTCCTCTGGATCAGTCTCAGGTCTGTGAAACAGAACAGAAGCAACTTTGTCACACGTTTTCAGCTCGGGTGGCGGTTTCTATGGAGGTGCTCTCACAGTTATGTAAGGCAGACAGTTCACTTCTGTGTGCACACTCTCTGTGTTTGTCCAGCACACTCACTGTGTTTGTCCAGCAGGCTGTGTTGGTGATGTTTAACCTCCATAACTCCCTGGTTCTGCCCCTGGGTCTCACAGCAGGGCAGCCATGTCCAGTCGGCACACAACGCACGTCCAACACGTAATGGTCACGTTTGGATTAAATGCCATGCTGGACAGACTCCAAACACACATTCTAATTCGGGTGGGTTGTTTGGTATTAACGAGATGGCACCAGGCATTCACTTTAAGTGTGTGTGCAGGAGGAATAAATGGTGGAGTATCCTATCCTTATGTGGAAAGTGTTTTGGGCACACATTTATTTGTGTTGGCACAAAACATCTTTGTATTTCTCACGCACTTTTGTTCAGATCAGGTGTGGAAGGACGGAGTAGCTTTTAAAGCAAACAAACACTCTCTGTAAGGATCATGGGTTTCGGACACTCCTTTGTGTGCATGCGCGCTTGAGGTGGTACACATTCACCCGGAGAACACCATGCTTCCATCCAAAATCTCAGGTTACCTGCAGCCTTCTCTTCTGGGCTTTATATCCCACATGAATGTGCGTCTGTGTGTGTGTGTGTGTGTGTGTGTGCGTGTGTGCGCTCCTTTGGTCCACCAGTGTCTGGTAACACGTTCCATTCTCAGGTTTGTTGTGTTGTTGTTGTCGTCGCACCCCCCCCCCCCAAGTCTCATTCTGCCGGGGGGTCAACATGTTTGCATCAGTGCAGCTCTTGTGCTATTATGTGTCACGTGAGGGTGGGGGAGGGGAGGAATGTGCACCTGCGTGAGAAAGGATGGAGTGAGACGAGAAGACGCGTGTCAGGCTCCATTCCGGATCTGACTCCGGATTTTGACACGTTCATAGTCATGCGATCACGCTCTTCCTTCTGTCTTTCCCACCTGCCTCTTCCTCTATAAGAGCTATTGATGACTTCCCCTAACGTCTATATGAACCAGGGATATGTAACGTATAGCGGTGTCTGAAACTACTTCAGACCCCTGAAACCCTGTTTGTCCTTTGGCTTATCTGATAATCTGGTCCTCTTTGAGCAGTGCCTCCAATAGTATTCAACCACCTGCAGACTTTGCAGGTTTACACATTTGGAGTTAATTTGGCCTTGTGACATTTTGACTGTGGATCAGCCTGGACGTATGAAATGCATTGCAGCAAAAAATTATTATATATTTGTTTTATTATTATTTTTTTATTGTCAAAAGTTTCATCAGATGGTTAATTATTATTCAACAGAATTCTGTTCAGTTCCCTCAATTATTAAGCAGCAATTGAGGCATAAAGAACAATGAGCTTTACCTGTTTGGATTAATTATGTTTTTTCCTGCCATTTCTGACTAAAAAAAGCCCCTCCCCAAACTTGTGAACAGCACTCGTACATGGTCAACATGAGAGAGACTAAGGAGCATTCCAAGACCATCAGAGACAAAATCCTGGAGGGTCACAAGGCTGGCAAGGGGTACAAAACCCTTTCAGAGGAGTTGGGCAAACCTGTCTCCACCATTGGGAGCATCACCTGGAAGTGGAAGGCTTATGGATCTACTGTTCACCATCCACGGCCTGGACAGCCTTTCAATTTCCTCCCGTACCGAGGCCAGGCTTGTCCGAACGGTCAAGGCTGACCCAAGGACAAGAAGTAGGGAGCTCCAGGAAGATCTCATGGTGGTGGGGACATTGGTTTCAATCAATACCATAAGTAACCTACTCCACTGCAGTGGTCTTCGTTCTAGGTGAACCCGTCAGGTACCTCTACTTTCAAAACGTCATGTCAAGGCTCGTCTACAGTTTGCTCATGATCACTTGGACTCTGAGGCAGGCTGGTTCAAGGTTCTCTGTTCTGATGAGACTAGGATCGAGGTTTTTTTGTGCCATCCACACCCAGAACATTTGGCGACAGGATGGCACTGCTTAAAACCCCAAGAATACCATCCCTACAGTCAAGCATGGTGGTGGCAGCATCATGCTGTGGGGTGGCTTCTCAACCAAGGGGCCTGGCCATCTGGTCCGCATCCATGGGAAGATGAACAACACCGCCGGCCTGGAGATTTTGGCCAAGAATCTACATCCCTCTATCAAGGATCTTAAGATGGGTTGTCATTTCATCTTCCAACAGGACAACGACCCCAAGCACAAGAAAACCCAGGCCTGGTTGAAGAGGGAGAAGATCGAGGTGTTGCAGTGGCCTCGTTAGGCTCCTGACATTAACACAATTGTAACTGCAGTGTACATGGGTACTGTTCGCAGAGATATAAAAATTGTAGAAAGTACACAAAGTATCCAGAGAAACAGGATGTTAATATTAACATTCTGTTTCTCTGGAAACAGTTTAGTTAATTTTTCATGGTTTTTGTGTGGCTTTTAAAGTTCTGATTGGGTCGTACTGCAATTCTGTTTAAGCCGAGTCTGCTTCTCACGCGAGAAGCATTCAACATGGATAAGCCTGTTTGTTTTTCTGTCGTGTTCTCCTGTTTGTCCCTTTTAGAAATTCACAGATGAAAACATTCTGACTCGGCAGTGGATTATGGAACTTTCTGAGAGATTACAAGATGTCTGGGGGGGATCTAAGACACGAGTGTGTCCGGTTAGTTGCAGGTCTCAGACGAGGCCCAGAGTTCATGAACACTGTTGTGCTCTGAGCAGAATCATTCCACATTGACTCAGAATAGAGTCCATAATCCCCAGTTGAATAAGGTGAGATAACGTGGTTTGTTCCTGATTTAAGGTGTGGTGTTCAGCTGGGCCAGGCTCTCTCTAAAGTGCTGCTTTGCCTTGTATGGAACACACACACACACACACACACACACACACACACACACACACACACACACACACACAGAGGCTATGACTAGTTCTTGCGCACGGTCTGCTCTGCACTCTCAGTAGGGGACAGAGAGCCAAGCGTGAAGAGTCTTCGTGTGTGACGGTACGTGTGTGTGATGGTACGTGTGTGTGGCTGGACGTACATACCAGTGGCTTGGGGAAATAATCCACTGACTTGAGTGTTTTGACAGGTATTAGTTATCTTGTTGACTAGTGGTTTCTGAATAACATGGTTCGCAAACGTTTGCCCAAGCTTACGTGGCTGCGATCTGTCTGAGCTGTTGGATTTGCTGTTGTTTTGGGCGGGAGACACAGTCACCCTGTTTGTTTTGGCTGTGTGTGTTCAGGTGAGACAGGATGTTTTGCACAGGATTTGCCAACATGTGATTATGATACCTGGTGAACTGCTGTTCTGGTCAAGGCAACTCCACCAGTTTAATGGGACGGTAGTGTGTAGAAGGGATGAAGTTGGGGAGCATGATAGCACAGAGGTTCTGTGTGGGAACAGGGGGTATGTGCTGACCTGTGGCCATGGTCACAAAGTGTGTACAAGGTTCCTCTGTGGTGTCTGTTTGCAAAGCATTTATGTGTGTGTGTGTGTGTGTGTGTGTGTGTGTGTGTGTGTGTGTGTGTGTGGTCATTGAGTGATGAGACATTCATCATGTGTTTTGAAGGGAGAACAGGTGTGTCTATGTGAATGTGTGTTTTTTTGTGTGTGTGTGTGTGTGTTTTGTGTCTGTGTGTGTGTGTGTGTGTGTGTGTGTGTGTGTGTGTGTGTGTGTGTTTTTGTGTGTGTGTGTGTGTGTGTGTGTGTGTGTGTGTTTTTTTGTGTCTGTGTGTGTGTGTGTGTTTTTTTGTGTCTGTGTGTGCGTGCGTGTGCATTATGCCTGACTGGGTGCTGTGCGGAGTTGCTGAAACAGTCACACCCAAGTCACGAGCATGTCTGCAGGCCTCATTAAACATGCTTTTGTATACGAGGGCAAATCCAAACATGGCACCCCCTTTAGAAGCAGCAGGGTTCATGAAGGTCCGCTGGGCCGTGGTGGACGGGCTGTACGGGAGTCCCAGTATGTGAGGAGGTCTGTAATCTGCCCTCTCTCTGTATTTCCCTCCATCCACAGCCAGGGCCTCATTCAGCCTGTCAGGCTTGCAGTGCCTGCCAGGCTCCTGGCCACAGGGGCTTTCTGGAGGGCGTCAAGACATGCTAGGATGGTGTGCGCATGCTCACATGACTGGTTGTAAACGTGTGCACATGTGCACTGGCTGCAGTTATGTAACTAATTCCAGTGTTGGCCTTGTGGTTACAGTAGCTCCATACTTTAGTGGTGTGTGTGTGAGGCTCTGTGTTTGTGTGTTTCCTGCCTCTCTTCTCCAAAACGAACACTCATATACTCGTATGGTCAGTGTTCAGTTTAAAGCAGGACTATGTTCAGTTGAACACATTACTGTGATAATATGTGTGTGTGTATCACCCCCCACGGACCCCTCGTGTCATGGCTGTTTTAGTGTGTGTTCGCCTGTTTTCCTGAGATCCCTAGCCCAATGAGCTCCCGCTTCCTGTATTTATTGTTTCTGTGTGACTTGGTTGCCATGGGGATATTCCATGTCCCCCTGAGCGTGTTGTCCTGTTTGGAGTCTCTGCTGCTGCTCAAACGCACATTCAGAGTTCTGGCACTGCAGGGGAGTTGTGGAATTTTCCAGAAGCTGTGGGCTGGATAATGTCAGAGCATTCCTGTACGTTAGACCCTGGCAGGCCACTTTCACCTTCCCTCCCATTCTTCCTTTTCGTAATTAGGCAATGACATTTAGGCCAAACATTTATAGACACCCTAGATCTGTTCCGTCTCACCCTCTCACACTTTCTCTTTCACTCCGCCTGCCTCTCCCTGTGGATCATTACTCAGTTTCTCCTCCCCACGGTCTCCTCTCCTCCCTCTCCCGCTCCCGCTCCTAGCAGAGACCCTTCAGTCACGGTTTCCTCTCGCCCTGTTCAACACTGCTTGTTGTGTTTCAGGAGGGGCTACGGCGGGTCCGACTCACCTTGTACGACCAGAACCCTCAACAGCATCC